>NC_045428.1:468242732-468480232 GCF_902635505.1 Sarcophilus harrisii
GTGTGTGTGTGTGTAAAACATACTAAAAAAAAAGTTAGCTTTTGAGGTGGAATAATTAAACAAGTCCTTCTGCAGAAGATTCACTTGAGTTGGTCTTAAAAGGAAATTAGAAATTACAAAAGGTAAAGGGGAAAGGGGGAGAACATTTAAGAACTGCAAGGATTGCCAGTGGAAAGGCATGGAGAGGAGAGATGAAGTTTTAGTCATGAGACAATAAGCCAGTATAGCTGGATCACAGATCACAAGTAGGAGAGTTAGGATTGAAAAAATTTCTAAGTTAGGAGGAAAACAGGATAAACAGAGGTTTAAATACCAAATGAGTTTGTGTTTGATCCTAGAAATAATGGGAGCCATTACAATTTACTGAGTAGAGAGGTAACATGGTTAGACTTGCACTTTTGGAAAACTGAGGTAGCTGTGTGGCAGATTAATCGAAGTGGGGAGAAACCTGAGGTAGTGAAGCCATATAAAAGGCTATTATAATAGCAGAGGTGAGAGGCAATAAAATCCTGAACTGGGTTTACAGCTATGTGAATAGAAAAAGAAGGGGATATATGAGAGACTCTGTGAAGATAAATGAGAGGATTTGTAAACTGACTGGAATATGTGGGGTGAGAGAGACAATGAAAAGTTTAGTATAACAGTCAAAGTTATCTGGGTGACTACACAGAAATGAGAAAGTCTAAAAGATGGATGAGCTTGGGGAAAATGATAAAGAGTTCTGTTGGACATGTTGAATCTGACATGCCTAATGTATATCCTGTTTGAAATGCCCAATAAGCAATAGGTTTTAATGGAAAGGGAATCTGAAAAGTAGGGTTGGATACAGATTAATCACATAGAAATAATCACTGAATTTGTGGGAGTTGAAGGGATCACCAAGTGAGAGTGCAGAGTGAAAAAAGAATAGAGTTCAGGACAAAACCTTGAAATACATCCACATTTAGTTGGCATAACATGGCATGGATTGTGAAGAAAAATGAGGGGTCATTAAATAGCTTGGAGGAAAACCAAGAGAGAACAATGTCACAGAAAACCCAGAGATTGATCAATATTGTCAGATGTTACAGAAGGGTCAAAAAGGATAAGAACTGAGAAAAGTCATTAGATGGAGAAATTGGGCAAGTTACTTGCCTCAGTTTTCTCATCTGTAAAATGACCTACAGAAGGAAATGGCAAATAATTCCATTATGTTTGCCAAGAAAACCTCAAAAGCATCATGAAAACAATCATTTCATCATATAAAAACAAAAACATCCAAAACCATATGATTATCTCAATAGATGCAGAAAAAGCCTCTGACAAAGTAAAACACTCATTTAAGCTAAACAAGCAAAACAAAAATTCTACAAAATATAGGAAAAGAGGGACCTTCAATATCATAAAAATTATCTAAAGCCATAAAAGTATCACATGCAAATGGCGATGTTGTATTAGCATCTTTCCCAATAAATAAAAGAATAAAGCAAGGCTGTCCAAATATTCACTCTTCCCATTAATATTTGGTATAGGTCTGGAAATGCTAGTAATAACAATAAGATAAGTAAGAAATTAAAGATTTCATAATAGGCAAAGATGGAATAAACATCTCAATTTGCTGATGATATGATGTTTTACTTAAAATATCCTAGTGAATTGGCAAAGACAATAATTGAGACATTAATAGTTTCAGCAAAGTCAGAAGTTACAAAACAAACACTCAAAAATTTCTATATAATAACAACAAAATCCAAGAGGTTTTATTTGGAATAATGAGAAGGGAAATCTTATTCCACATAAGTACAAAATGCATAAAATATCATCTAGGAATCAATTTAACAAAGCACACAAATTACCTGTAAAGATTCAAATACAAATCTCTTTCTAAATAAGCAAGTTAAATAACTAGCAGAATATTCAATCCTTATGGATTGGCATTTTATTATTTCTCGAAAGCTCACATATATTGAGAGTTTCTTAGATCATAGAGTGGAAACTAGACCTGTGATTTCACTAGAATAGAGAAGTCTTTAGTGAGGAAACCTCCCATTACTAAGGCAGATTGTCACCTTCTTTGCAAATTAGTCTTACCTCCATGCCATAAGACCCCCCACTCCCAGAACACATTGTGGTTAGTCTGCAAGGCTGACAAGTAAGGGATTGGCTATAAAAATGTTAATTAAAAATAAAAATTCAGACAAGTAGATTTTCAGGTAGCTAGCATTCTCATAATGTATATGTATATTTGTCTTGAAGACTGATTTAAAAAATACCAAAGATTTTTCTGATACATAAAAAGAGGTTTTTTAGATTAAGGCCTTCAATGATTTCAGAAAGGCCTGGAGAGATAGATTTACATGACTGATGCTGAGTGAAATAAGCAGGACCAGGAGATCATTATATACTTCAACAACAATACTATATGATGATCAATTTGGACGTGGCCATCTCCAGCAATGAGATGAACCAAATCAGTTCCAATAGAGAAGTAATGAATTGAACCAGCTACACCCAGTGAAAGAACTCTGGGAGATGACTATGAACCATTACATAGAATTCCCAACCCCTATATTTTTGATTTCCTTCACAGGCTAATTGTACACTATTTCAAAGTTCGATTCTTTTTGTACAGCAAAATAACTCTTTGGATATGTATATTTATATTGTATTTAATTAATACTTTAACATATTTAACATGTATTGATCAACCTGCCATCTGGGGGATGGGATGGGGGGAAGGAGGGGAAAAATTGGAACAAAAGGTTTGGCAATTGTCAATGCTATAAAATTACCCATGCATATAACTTGTAAATAAAAAGCTATTAAAAAAAAAAGATTAAGGCCTTCAGTGGAAATAGTAAAATTATATATTTTAATCAGAATGCTCCAGCTAATTTTCCTAGAAGGATTTTTATTTATCACTAAGCATTCAAATAACATACTTAAGAGATTTGTCAATTAAAAGAAATAAAATACAATTATAGAATTTTAGCTGTATAGAATCCTTAGAAACTATTTCATCAATTTATTTATTGATGAGGTAATGAAGATTTAGAGAAAACAATGATAAAGATGGGCCTAGAATCCAGAATTCCTAGCCAGGAGTCCTGGTTCATTGCTTCTATTACTCCATATACTGCCTAAAACAAAGAATCAAAATTCCTAGAAATAAATTACCTAAATATTAAGCACAAAACAATTAATTCTTTATATTTTAGGCAAAAAGAATAGTTTTCTAGAAAGATACTTTCTTCAAATCTATCCTCTCAATATAAAAATATTTAATACTGTTGATTGGTTCTCAAATTCTAAACAGTTGCACAAGCACTTAAATTGAAATATTTAAGCAAATTACTAAGTTAAAGAATCAAGAATTTAAAAAGATTGTTTCCATAATGGTAAGTTTAGTCAGATAAAAGTGCTACCTGAATGTGATCTTTTGTGATCAGCCAGGGTCGATGTGCTAGCAGTTTATTTATTTCATTGAGATTTTTCAGTCTTTGTGGGACATATTCCAAACCATTCAACCATTCTGCAATACCTCCAGTCTTCAAAAACTCATCCACATGCATGTTGATTAGGTAAGAACACTGGTGTCTAGCTGCAGCCTTAAGTGAGAAAAAAGGAGAGGAACACAACTCAGGAAAAAAGACTACATATTTTCATTTTTACCGCCTGTAAAAAGTAAATACTCTATGGCCATATATAATTTCTCCTCTGAAAACTTAAATTCTCAATAACTTGGAATTTTCCTACACATTGATTTTCTAATTCAAACTACAGATATATTTTATCTCCCTTATTAGATAACAAATTTGTAGAAGGCAGGCACCATGCCATTCCCTTTAATGCCTTCACTAGTGTTCAAATTTTCACTGAATCAAATGGTATAGAGCAGGGCAAATATTTTTTATAGCTCCCCCCACAAAATTCTTGTTTTTCTGAAATTTTCACTCTTTAATAATCTACTCCCAGTTAGCAGGTAGGTAGAAAAATAAAACTGGTAGCTACTACAAAAGCAAATGGCCATCTCAGTTCTTAAGTGTTTTCAGGTTTGGGACTATGCTTCTAATCCTGATTCCAGTAGCAAGTGTAGCCCATTCACTAATTACCTCCTATTGGCTACCTCTCCATCTGAAAAGCATTTACTATTGATATCTTGCCAATTTCTTTTAAAGTAGAATTAAGACCTCTTGTTTCTTCATGGCTACTTCTTAAATAACTTAATGTATCTGATTTTATATCTTCTATTCTATTGATTTCTGCTATTGATTTTCTTTATCTTCTAATCGTTATTGACTATATTTTAATTTTTGTTGTGCTCAAAAAGAATCTGAACTAGAATTAAGGTCTAATGAATTTTGTTGAGCCAAGATAATGTCTACAACTCAGATCAATTTTACCCAGTACTATAGTACTAGGTAGATACTGAGGTCAAATTTTTGACAAATGTAAACCTGACATTTTGGACTGCCTCCCCAGTATTCTTATATTTGCATAGTCAATTCTCTCAATGACTTCTTTGGTGCCAGTCAATTGCAAAATTATGGATACTCTTCATTCTTGCCCAATTTACATTTTTCCCCAATTTATATAGCTTTTATCAATCTGCTATAATTGGATGATAAAAATTAATTTCTTTAAAAGTACTATCATTCAGATTTTTTACTAATTCAGACATATATTTTTCCCTCCATAACTAGAAATTACTAACTTTTTTAATGTATATAAGACTCTTTATAGTATGATACCTAAAACAAATAATTTCCTCAAAAATAGAACAAGATATTACCAGAAAAAAACCACTTGTCTTTAAACACAGGAGATTAAATATGTTTTAAAAATTAAATGAAAAACATTCATATTGTTTTAAGTATGTATTATATGATTCTTACAGATCAATTCATAACATTTCTACAAATAACTGGTCACACTAAAAATAACTATGAACATTAATTTGCTCTACATTACAGAAGTCTTTTAACAGAGTAAAGAGAAAAGATAGTAAGGAAAAATCTGTTCATCACAGCTTAAAAAAACAAGTCTCAGGTACAGGTCTTATGAACACATACCATAATAGCAATGTAATGTCGATATGGTAAAGGAAGGGGACCATCCATTCGCAGCATATAAAACTGGCTGCGCAAAAAAGACTCTAGGTACTGAGCATGTAAACTCATGACCTGAGTAATGTTGTCCAGGCGCCCAGATGTAGAGTATTCTTCCACAAGGAGGTTAGTACGTTCATCTACTGTATTTGCTTGGACAACCTGAGAGCCAAAAAAGCAACACAGGAAAAAAGGGCAATTATTAAGAAATAAATATATCCTTTATTAAGCCAAGAGGGGTAAAAATTGATCAATTGTAGAATTATTAAAGCAAATGAGTTACCCATTAATAAACCCAGAAAATTCTGGATGTTATTTGTACTTCAAACATAAAAATTTAAAAAAGTCAAACACCATTCTCATTTTTTAGATATCACACTAAAATTCATTACAAAGATATTATTTATTTGATAACTGACATTTGCTGTTTAATTGCAAAACTGGAGAAAAAGCAATTCTATCTGCTTAGTCACGCCCATTAAAGATTTTGAAAGCTTACTTTCCCAGCAGATGGAACTTTTACCTAAACACAGCATTTCATCATATAAATTTACAAGCTCATCTCAACAACCTATGAATTCGAATAGTCACAATGTTTTATATCAATGCATCTTCACTCTGACATATCCCACCACCTTTACTTTAACTCATTAATGAATAAACACAGAAAAATTCTTCTATTTTTTAGAGACTAAAATAAATATTGCAAAGAGTAGGAAAGTGTTTACTAAGAGAAAATGACACATATTTTAAGGGTAATAGTAATAATAATAATGATTGTAATCACTGAATCCAGTAGTCATTGTAGAGTTCTTTCAGACATGGTGATCAAAAGAACCTATCCAAGGAATAGATAATAATTTTACAAGGCTTCAAGAAATTCAAGATATATAAGATTACTATCAAGGAAAGTTCTGAGATCCAGGGAGGCACCCTAGATCAAGCAGTTGTGTTTAAATTCAGAACATTCACTTTAAAATACAGCTCTGCACAAACCACTCCAGTTAAACTTGCTTCCTCATCAATAATATGTGTATCATATTTGTACTATATTCTTCAAATCTGTCATGAGGAAAGTACATTATAAACCATAAAGCTATAGAGTATGTTTACACTTAAAGAATCTTATTCAGAATGGGTATGATCATTCTAAAATTTAATAGTCTTTGAAAAATTCTGGAGTTAAAAAACACAATCCTTCCTAGGTAATCTGGGATTGATCTTATCCAAAGCTAGTTAGGTTGTTCTCAGATGACAAGCATACAGATCATTACTAGGTTCACACATTTCTAACGTGGCTAAAAACTGCAACAAACATGAACCTTCAGAAATCCAGGTTTCACATCATGACACAGCATTAGATTTGGACTTCAGCAAAAGGAATTTATTTAAAATGTGAGTTATTATTTTAAACATCTTTGATAAGTAGCTTATAAGAAATTCCTACTTCACATAGTAAACAATAGGGATTTAACCAAACTGTTGTTAAGTAATTCTGGGCGTGTCTGATGCTCTGTGATCCTTTTTGGGGTTTTTGTGGTGAAGATACTGGAGTGGTTTGCCTTTTCTTTCTCTAGCTTATTTAACTGATAAGGTTTTGAGGAAAACAATATTAAGTTACTTTTCCAGGGTCATATTTTCCCAGTGTCTGAGGCCAAATTTGAACTCAAGTCTTCCTGACTCTGGACTTGGTGCTCTATCCACCATATCACTAGCAGCCCTGAAGTGCATTTATTAATTATGCCTGATATGTACAAGCATTATACTAGTGATAAAAAATGAAATAGTCCTTACATTCTCAAGGTGCTTACATTCTATCAAAAAAGACATGTACATATGTAAGTATACAAACATATGCACATATACAAAATAAATTCATAAATACAAGTTAATGGGAAGCTGGAGGTAAGAAAGAGTTCATCTAAAAGGTAGCACCCTGAACTGATTTTTGAACAATGAACACAAATTATAAAAACTATAATGCTAATTTAAAGAAATGGTAAATTAGAAAAATTATGCAAAAAAAGGTATGAAATATGAGAAAATGTAAACTGCAACAATGTAAAAAAGAAATTTCATTTTTCAAAAATTTTCAAGCATTGGTTAATTTAGCCATTTCCTCTTCATTGAATAAAAATTACAATAAGATAATCAATAATAGTATATAAACCAATTATGCCAAGAAGAAGAGCCTCTTTTTGAACAAAGTACTACTTATTTCATGCTTCATCTCCCACCCCCACACACCTATCTTCCCATATACAGATAGCATTTGGTAAAAAAATGTCTTCCAAAGGAGGCCATTATGAATATAACATATGTAGACAATTTAAAGTCATAGTGATTAGTATGGCTCCCTTGGGATGGCAACACCTTATAGTAGAAAGCACTAAACTGTCAATCAAAAGAATAATGTTTTAAGTCTTGAGTGTTATTAACTGTATTTACTCAGTTAAGTAACTTAAATTCTCTGAGCCTCAGTTACCTCTAATATTTAAAAAAAATAAAAACAATGTAGCTCAAGCAATACTTTCAAAACTGCAAATTGCTATAAGGATTAAATTACTATAACATATATATGTATATATTTATATTACCTTCAAAGTTGTGTGTATGTGTGTATATGTGTGTGTTTATGTACCAATTTATATGAGCTTATCTTAGATTCTGGGAAATTCCAAAGCACATGATGAAAAGGATATTTTTGTGAGTGTCTAATAAAATGAAGTGGTCATCACAAATAGCCAACATGATTTCATTCTCCTCCAAAATGATAGAATAATTTCATTTCCTCTTAATAGACTGGTGAATGCTGAAGATATCATTTATAGGGATTTTAATAAAAGATTTGACCAAAGTCTCTCATGTTATTCTTATGAATAAATTTGAAGGATTTGAGGTAGATAATAATAGGTGGATCCAGGACAGGTGGTCAGCCAGACCCAAAGTAGTCATCAATATTGGTTTGATATCATCTTGGGAGAAGTTCTCCAATGGAGTACTTCCAGTATCTGTGCATAGCTTGGGATCATTTAACATTTATGGATGACCATGGATGGTATGGATAGTATGTTTATCAAACAAGCAAATGAGTTGAAAATTTTATATATGTCATTAACAACACTCTTACAACACAGTAAAATGAATCTTAATAAAATTTATATTCATTTTACTATGTTCTATTTAAAATATCAAGAAATCGAGCAATCTATTTCACATAAAAATTACTAAATTTTTAGGTTTTCTTTTTCTAAAGAATAATAAATTAGGAAAATTAGCTTTAGTAGAACACTTTATTCTTCAGTGATGCAAAATAAATAGCATATAAAGGAATATCATAATGAGACAGTATAGCGTTAATCTCCCAAAAAAGTACAATAAACAAGGAAAAATAGACACCACAGGAATCCTGCTTGCATGCCACAAAAATCTAAATGAAAATTCTTTGATTTAAGCAACAAAAAACAACCATTTTATACTTAAAGTTTTGCTCCATGTGCAATGGAAACTCCAATGCTGACTATTAAAATCACAGAATTTGAGAGTTGTAAGGGTATTCAATCCATACTAGTAAGGATTTTTTATTCTGATGTATATTTTTTCTAACGTACTCTTTATTTTTCCCCTGAGACAATTGGGGTTAAGTGACCTGCCCTGAGTGTCACACAACTAGGAAGTGTTAAGTATCTGAGGCAGATTTGAACAGGTCCTCCTGACTTCAGGGCTGGTGCTCTAATTATTGCTCCACCCAGCTGCCCTGATATTTTTGACAAGAGGTTACAACCAGTGTCTGCTTGGATGGGAAGATCCCATCACCTCCCAAGACAACCCATTCCACTATTGCATTTGGAGGGTTTTTTTTTTTTTTTTTGTCTTTTTTTTTTTTTTTTAAAGTGAAATCAAGTCAGATTAGCCACTTTCCAACTCCCACCAAATGATCCTGCTTCTGTTTTCTGGGGATAAATAAAATAAAACTAATCTCTCCTTCCAATGACTGCTCTTCAAATATTTAAACACTGCTATCATATATTCCCTTAATCTTATCTTATCCAACTTATTCCCAATTCCTTCAAAGGATATTCACATGATATGTGAAGCCCCCTGAGGACCTTCATCATTTTGTTCTACTTCTCTAGACACTATCTAATTTACCAATGTCCTTTCTAAATTGTGTTGTCCAGAACTGAACACTACATGGGATCTGATGAAGGCTGACTACTCTGGATCATCAGCACTTCATTTTGGAAAGTAGTGCCTCTTTTAAGTGTGATCCAAGATTATATTTGTTTTTTGGCTGTCATAGAATACTGCTGGCTCATATTGGACTTAACTCCTCAGAATTTTTGCACACAAACTGCTGTCTAACTTCCATACCGTCTTTGGGAAGTTAAATTTTTTGAGTCTAAATGCAAAACTAACATTTATCCCTCTATTTAATTTTGCTTCATTAGATTCTACCCACTGCTTTGGATTGTTTATATTTCTTTTTGAATCCTATCATCCAATGTGTGAATTTCTTCCAAGCTTTGTACCATCTAAAAATTTGATGAGTATACTGTCTATGTCTTTATAATAACAGTAATAAAATGCTAGCATTTATATAAGACTAAGTATTACATAGCACTTTACAAAAATCATCTCATTTTTTTATCCTTATATCAACACAGGGTACTATTATTATCCTCATTTTATAAAGGAGGAAACTGAGGCACACAGAGATTAAAATGACATGAGTCATTCAGATAGGAACTATCTGAGGCTGTGAATTCAAATCTTCCTGATTTCATATCCAGTGCTCTAACCACTGAATTACTTAGCTACCCCTAATTACTGGTGAAAATGTGGAATAACACAGGTCTAGAGACAGATTCATGGGGTGCTCTTCCTATTATGGTGACCCTGAACCATTGATAGCTTCTTCTGGAGGAATCCCATAGCTATTATCTATCTATCTTTTCTACAAAAATAGTATAGGATATTTTATCAAAAGTTTTGCTAAAATCTCGATAAACTCTTTTATCTATTAATCCTGTCAAAAAAGGAAATAAAAACTGGTCTGTAAGGATCTATTACTGATAAAATCATTTTGGTTCTTCCTTCCCTGGATATTCAGTATGGTAAAATTTTGCCAGGAATCAAAGTTAACACACTGATCTATAATTTGTTGACCCTATTTTCTTCTCTATTTTGACAATTACTCTTCCTCAGTGTGGACTAGTCTGTTTTCCAACATCTTTCAACTATCACAGAGTATCATGGAAATCTCATGTGCCAGTTCTCTCGGCAACTCCAGATGTGCGATAGCTGGTCAGATTACTTGAATTCATCAAGGAAAACTAAGTGCTCTCTTAGGCTCTCCTTACTTATTTTGGTTATCATTTTCTTAGCCATTTTTGTTCCATAATTTCCAGTACAAAAGTTATTAACCTTGGCAGACAAAATGGAAAAAATAAGCAAGTTATGCTGTCTATTCTCTTTTGTCAATTATCCTTGTCCCACTCTTCCCCAAGCAAGATATATAGTATTCTGTTAAAGAGAAAATGAGCAGGTAGCTTGTCATAAAAATATTCTATATTAGACCATATATTTACTGTCACACAATTTACACAAAGTCCAGGGAATAGAAGATCCTATTCTTCCTAAAAAGCTGTTCAATTTGGAAGTGTAAAATATATGTCTTAGAAGATTCCTTATGGAATAGGTCTTCTTTCTGCCACAGCCACGATGGCAGCATGAGTTTCACAAGACCAGGAGCTGAAGTTCAGCAGTTTATTTTGCTTCAGGGGTTGCTGTTGTCAATGAATTTATCACCATATCATTAGCTAAGTGGTTACGTAGCTCTCCTTACTTAGCGAGCCTGGTCCTTGGTAAGGAGACCCTCAATGGCTACTCCACAATGGAAGCCCTTCCAGCACTGCACACAATATACCAGGACTTGTGCTTTCAAGGCAAAGACTTTAACAGCTATTAGCTGTTAGGGCTGTCTTTGGACCTCTTCTTTCTAAAATCTAATTGAATAGACTTGACTCTTAATGTTCACTTAGCTTTCCTACTTGATTTTTACTAGAAGGGTTTTGTGAGTCTCTTAGATTTCAGAATTTGTCTCCCTAATATTCAGCTGGAACTCTCCCCTTTGACTTTCCATAGAATACATCACCCTAGATTCCTGGTTATGGAGCTAGAGACACTCTATAACATACAGATGAGAAATGTGATTTCCTATTAGAAACCTTAAAATTAATGATGCATTGGAAGTCTTTTTTGTGGCCTTAAGTAGTATTCTCTATTACTGTTTGAAAGAACTAATATGACTAATTGGATTTTTTACCCAGTCATTACAAGCTCTTCCAGTCAATGCTCTAAATTGCCATCAGGCTTCAAGGTACAGAATTGATAAAAGTTGACTTCCATAATTATTTTCTTTAAGTCTAGCACACCATCTTGCATTTTCACCAATGAGCTCCTTTCATAAAGTTTTTTGATCATCCTTTACTTAATCTTATAATGTAGCTCCTTTTAAAAAATGTATTTTCTCAATTACATGCAAAAATTTTTATAATAGCTTTTTATTTTCAAAATATATGCGGATCATTTTCAACACTCAACCTTGTGAGTGTTCTAAAATTTTTGCTGTCCCTTATCCCACCCTCCTCCTCCTTAGACAGCAAATAACCCAATATATGTATGTTAAACATGTGCAATTCCTCTATAATATTTTCACATTTATTCATGCTGTACAAGAAAAATCAGATCAAAAAGAAAAGAGAAAAAAACAACAAAACAACAAACAACAAAAAGGTGAAAATACTATGTGGTGATCCTTTCTCAATCCATAAAATCAATTTTTAATGTTAATTTTTTAACCAACTAAATCCTGAACTATTTTTTCCACTATTAAATTTTATTTTTAATTTATGGACTAAAACAAGCATTTCCATAACAGTATAATAAAAAAATGATTGCACATGAAACTGCAAATCTACTATGCATAAGTTATTATTCCTTTCAAATACACAACAAAATTATCATGTATATATTTTTTTCTTCTCCCCCAAGAGCATTACCACTAGAAACAAATTAAAAATATATATATGTATGTATGTGTATATATAAATGTGTGTATATCTGTGTAAAATGACTCTATATACTTCTTTTTATCACTTCTTTCTCTGGATGCAGATAGCATCTTTCTTCATATGTCCTTTATAGTTAATTTAAGTATTCATATTAGTCAAAATAACATATTCATTCATAGTCAATGTTAAAACAATATTGCTGTTACTGTATACATGTTCTCTTGGTTCTGTTCATTTTTGTCTTTATTATTTTGTGCATGTCTTTTCAATGTTTTTCTGAAGTAGCTTTCTCTTACAACATTTCTGTTACTGGGAAAAGAATACACATGGCCACAGCTTTTAGATTAAGAGTTCTTGATCTTTTCTGTATGTGTGTGTGTGTCTGTGCTAGCTACTTTAATTTATAAATAAACATGCATGTAAACATATAATTAAAAAAAAAAGAATTGGAGATGTGTTTGTGAAATCTCTAAATGTAATCCAAAGAGGTAGATATTGCAAGCATAAGTATTGTCCATATTTTCCAGATGAACAAATTCAGTCTATTTATCTGATATATGAATCTTAGAGCTAAGCAGAATTTAAATAGATTAAAAAGAGAAAAGGTAATGGCAAAGAGTAAACATTTCATACCATTACTCAAGTCTACTTTTCCTAGATTCAAATAAAGAATTCTGTGATATGCCATCCAAGTGAAATCTAAAAACCAATCAATTGATGAGACATAACAGTTAGTGAAGCAACATTCTCTCTTTATTTCATGCTCTTTAAAAAGCTTTATAAGGAAGTGAATAATTGACTATTTCATTTCAAAAACATCTCTTCTTCAAATGCAGATGATCTTATAAATATAGGAAACTACTCATTAAAAAGAAAGCAAAGCTATCAAATTATCAATGCATTTTAATACTCTAGAGGTGTCCTTTTTAGAAAAATTACCTATTAAATTGGTGACATAATAATAACAACAATAATAATTACAAAAATAGTTGGCAGTTTTAAAGCACACAAAGGAATATAGAACGCCTTACTAATGTTATTTTTTTATCCTCACAATAAGCTTGGAAAGTAGGTACTATTATTATTTTCACTTTATAGATGAGGAAAAGGAGTCAGACAAGGCCTATGTGATCTACCCCGGGTCATCTGGCTAGTAAGTGTCTGAAGCTAGGTTTTCCTTACTGTGCTCTATTTACTGTGCCCTCTGTTTGTTTCAAGTGATACAATACATTTTCATATTTTCAAACCTAATTGTATCATATCCTAATAACTGAGATTATTCAAATTACAGAAATTTTACAATTCCAAGAGTCAGACTGTTTAGAATTATGAACTTTAAGTCAGACTTCCTACCCACAAATGTATCTCAAATAACAAAACACTTGTACTTCAACATTTCAAAGAGCGAATTTGGTATTGCTCCAGGCAATAATGTTCTTGATTTTAATAATTTCTTACTATAATTTCTCAAGATAGTTTAACCTACCTCCTTCTCTGGTATAAAGGCACTTGGTCCTCTTGTCGAAGGCTGAGATACTCTGATTCTTTTTTCCTGCTTAAAAAAAAAAGTTACACACCATTACTAATGATTATCTAGAAAAGGTTTAATTTGTCTTAGTCAAAAGTTATGTGCATTTATATAAGTGCAGCCTTTAACAGTCTAACAAGTTAACTTCTATGTATCTATTTAAGATAATACAAATTCTTTGACAGATGAAACCAGAGAAGTACATTTATTCCCTCATCCTCTAATTAACAATAGCACATAAAATGTCTGTCAAAGGTGTTTGCTAGTGTGCCAGAGGATATCCTGGCAAAAATTCAAATGGAAAGGAGATTTTCCCTAATTAATGGTGATGGTCTCTAGATAGTATTGTTTATGGATGAATATATACAGCCCTGAAACCTACTGGGTGTCTTCAATGAGATACAGAGCTTCGTTGGAAAAATCTGAATGGATGAAGAATGCATACTATTCACTGTCACATACAATGAGATGGTCAAGTCTATCAGCATATAGTCCTACAAATACCACAGGTGGACAGGAAGGGAAGTTCTTTAATCAATCTCAAGGGAGGATTAAAGCTAACAATTCCTCAAATTATGGGCTTTAAATAAAAATGAAAATGAAGTCATTAATCTCCAAAATGTATTGTTAAAGAAAATGTCCTATTATTTTTCAGGTGATTAAGTAGTTGATTATTATGTTCTTAAATTCAAGTTTCACTCATTTTTTCTTTGGCTTATTTTCAGCTAAAAAGAAAAACCAAAAATATGCAAAACGCTAGATGGCAAAGTGGACAGATTACAGTCCTGAAATGAGGAGGACCTAGTTTCAAATCCGACTTCAGATACCTAACACTTACTATCTGTGTGACCCTGGGCAGGTCATTTTAACCCAATTGCGTCACCTCCCCACCCTCCCCTCAAAAAAAAATATATATATATGTATATATATAAAACTCTAATTAGCAAATGAAAATATAAAAATGGAATTTCACTATTATTTATAATTTTATGCCAGGGATACTTTTAAAGAGGTTGTGTGTGTGTGTGTTTTTTTTTTTTAAACAAAACAATCTGTTCAATATATAAAGAATTCTGCCAAAATAGAAATATTTTACAGCACAACTTATGACACAATTCATAATTAATTCCTCCATTAGGAATATTTGTTTACAGTCTCTAAGATATCAATACTCTGAACCAATAAGCTTATAAATTATGCCAAACAGAAAATAATGAACCGTCAAAAAGAATTCTTAGTTTACAATTTAACTTAAACAATAAGTAAAGCAGCATTGTACTCTTCATTTCTGATCATAACACTGGCTTAAAAACCATTTAAGATCTTCCTAAGTCCTCTTACCTTTTCAATCTTCTTATATTTTACTCTCTTCCACACACTCTAGAATTCTGTTACAGTGAACTACTTGCTGTATCAAACAATTCCAACTCCCACCCCTGTAGTTTTGCACTCACTGATTGTGTCACCTGCCTGGAACTCTATCCTCATCTCTGTCTCTTCTTTCCCTAGGTTTCCTTGAAATTTCAGGTTAATATCTCAACTTAGGCCTGGTTCCCCACCCCCTCCCACAAGCTGATTGTAACTTGTCCAAATTTATAGACTATCTCACAAAAATGTAAGCTCCTTGAGAGTACAACCTACTTTTTTAAAAAAACCCTGCATTGTATCCCTATAGTACCCAGCATATACTACTTGTTTAAGAAATGTTTTTGATTGGTTAATAAAGATACACAGTACAGAAAAAAACTGGCAACATATGCAACAATCTTCACTTGTATCATTCACTACCAAGAAAAAGAGTTAGTTATGTTTCTTCAGCAGTTCTCTCTGGAATGGACATTACCCATTTTATATAATCTGGATAGTAATGTATTTTAGCATTTTTTTTCTGTGCCAATTTGATGAATGTGAAGTAAAATCTCAGTTTTGTTTTAATATGTGTTTCCTTTATTGTAAGTGATTAAGAGCTGGAAAGCAGTTTTTATTGCCAGTGTTTACATTAAACGCCCCATTAATAAAATAGAGTACTGAGTTAAATTAATAAAAAAATAAAAGCCATTCCCCAATTGATAAATGGTCAAAGGATATTTAAAAAAACAGTTTTCAGATGAAACAACTAATGCTATCAATAATAATATTAAAAATTCTCTAAATCACTAATGATTAAAGAATGCAAATTAAAACAACTCTGAGGTATTACCTTCCATGATGGAAAATGCTATTAAGAGACATTAAGAGAAAGAAAAAGAAATCTAAATGCAAGTTAAAGCATACTATTTTACTTTTTTTGGGAGAGGGGTCTTTCTCATGGTTTTTCCCTTTTCTTCTGATCCTTCTTTCACAAAATGACTAATGTGTAAATGCTTAATGTAGAAATTGTATATGTATAACATATCAGATTGTCATCTTGGGGAGAGGAGAGTGGGAGAAAAAAAATTGGAACTTAAAATCTTATGAAAATAAATGTTGAAAGCTATCTTTACATGTAATTGGAAACAATAAATAATATTAAGTAGAAAAAAAGGGGGGAAAAAGCTTCCTGTAGAAGCTGGAATTTTAGCTAGGATTTGAAGGAAGCCCAAGGAAGCAGGAATAAGGAAGGAGAACAAAAATCTGGAACTCAAAATCTTATAAAAGGGAAGGCTGAAAACTACTTTTACATGTAATGTGGAAAAAATAAAATACTATTAAGGAAAAAAACCAAGTGACTAAAATTTATTTGACTTGGATAATAACTTGCATTTCTTCTTACTGCAACAGAATTTCTGGAATGACTTTTAATAGTATATATTAGTAGTGAAGATGGCAGATTAAGAGGTAGCAGAGAGTTCAGCTTAACTCTCAACATCCCCCTCCAAACAACTTTAAAATAACACTTCTTGGAGCAGCAGAGACAACAAAAGGTAAGAGTGACACATTTTTCTGGCCTAAGAAAACTTAGGTGGTCAGTAGGAAACATCTTTAACACCAGAGTAGGAGGCCTGTTCAGAATGCACACAGGGGCAGCAATAGCAGCTGCTGCAGCAACTTCAGAAGCTCTCAGCCCAAAGCTGAGGAACCAAAGGAACAACAACAACAACAACAAAAAATAGAAGAAAACATGAAATATCTCATTAAAAAAAATTGAACTAGTAAACTGATCAGGGAGAGGGAATTTAAGAATTACTGGACTACCTGGAAGTCAACGAACAACAACAAAAAAGGAGCTTAGAGATCATATTTTAAGAAATTATCAAGGAAAAAAATGACCTGATATCTTAGATATAGATGGTAAAATCAAAATGAAAAGAATGCACTGATAACCTCCTGAAAGAGATCTCAAATGGAAACTCTCAGGAATATGATAACCTAATTTCAGACCTCTTAGATCAAAGAGAAAATACTTCAAAGCAGGCAAAAGGAAACAATTCAAATAGTATGGAGCCTTAGTCAGATTCATAACAAGACTTAGCAGCTTTTCATTCTAAGCTGCTTATAATATTGTTGAGATGTAAAGGGCAGGAACTTTGGAGAAATATACTTAAGACTATAACCCTGTATTTGTTATTAAAAAAAGAAATCTGGAAAATGGAGGATGTTGACTGAATTAAGAAAAGTAAACGAACAGATGGAAACTATGGGAACTCTTCAGCCTGTACTTCCATCTCCTACTCAATTGCCTAGAGAATGGCCTCTTTGGGTTATAGACATTAAGGATTGTTTATATTCTATCCCTCTAGATAAGGAGGATATGAAAAGATTTGCCTTTTCAGTGCCCAGCATTAATTTAGCCAAGCCTTATAAAAGATATAAATGGACAGACACCACGAAGGTCTTGAGTCTATCATCCTCCCAGATCTCTTAGCTTTGATATGATGATGTTATTATAAGTACATCATCATAGGTGTCAATCTTGTAGAATAGGTGTCATCCTGTAGAACTATACTATGTTCTAAGGTACATGTAAACTAGAGAATCATTATCTTAATTCCATTGAGTTAACACCTTGTTTTAGGATTAAATCAATCATACTGAACTAGAGAACTATTAATCACCATGCTAAACTAAATAACCATTGTATTATCAATTCCACCAAGTTAATATCTTGTTTTAAATATACTTCTCCGAAGTTCTGGCTCTCTAGATTAAGGTTCAAAAGGGACCTCAAAAGATTGGGAGTCACAGACCAGTGTTGCACGGTGTCTCAAAAGAACTTGCAGGCTTGAAACCATCTCCAAGTCAAGGGGCAAAGTTTATTGTAATTGCAACGCCAATTGAAGTGTTCTGAACCTCAACAATATGATTTTCCAGAGGGCAAAGGAGCTAGGATTACAACCAAGAATCATCTATTAAGGAAAACAACATAATCTTTTAGGGGGGAAAATGGGCATTTAATGAAATAGAGGAGTTTCAAGCATACCTAATGAAAAGACCAGAGATTAATAGAAAATATGACATTGAAACATAAGACTCAAGAGAACTAAAAAATAAGCATGAAAATGTAAATCATAAGGTACTCAATAAAGTTAAAATGTTTACATTCCTATGCTGGAAGATAATACATGTAACATTTAAGACTTTATCATTATTATCTATATAAACACAAGTTTATATAGACAGAGTCTGAGTCATTTATGTTGCAATTAACTCCAAAAAAAAAAAAATTAAGGGTGAAAAAACGGTTTGCATTGGAAGAAGGGAAAAAAAGGCACACAATGTAGAGTTTTTACAAACAAATATGATTCTGATACCTAAACCAGGAAGAGCCAAAACAGAGAAATCTTTCTAGTGAATAATGATGCAAAAATTTTAAATAAAATATTAGCAAAGAGATTGCAGCAATTTATCATGAGTATAAGATACTATGACCAGGTGGGATTTATACCAGGAATATAGGGCTTTCCAATATTAGTCAAACTATCAATATAATAGAATATATCAATAACAAAACTAACAGAAACCACATAATTTTTTTCAATGGATGCAGAAAAGGTTTTTGACAAGATACAGCACCAACTTCTATTAAAAACATTAGGGAGCATAAGAATAAATAGAGTTTTCTTTAAAATGATAAGTAGTATCTATCTAAAATGACCAGCAAACAATATATGTAATGGGGATAAATTAGAAGCCTTTCCAGTAAGATTAGGGGTGAAACAAGACTGCCAGTAAAGCACCATTTTTATTCAATATAGGACTGGAAATGTTAGCTTTAGCAATAAGAAAAGAAAAAGAAATTGAAGGAATTATATTAGGTAATGAAGAAATAAAATTATCATTCTTGCATATAATATGATGGTATATAAAGGATTCTAGAGAATCAACTAAAAAACTACTTAAAATATTTAATAACTTTAGCAGAGTTACAGGATATAAAATAAACCCATATAAATCATTGACATCTCTATATAACAGCTCTTTTTGTGGTAGCAAAGAACTGGAAATTGAGTAGATGCCCATGAATTGGGAAATGGCTGAACAAATAGTAGTATATGAATGTAATAGAATACTATTGTGCTATAAGAAATGATGAACAGGCAGATTTCAGAAAAACCTGGAAAGACTTACATGAAATGAGGCTCAGTGAGATAAGCAGAACCAGGAGAACACAGTATACAATAACAGCAAAATTTTGCTATGATCAACTTTAATAGATTTAGCACTTCTCAGCAATGAAGGAAGCTAAGACAATTCCAAAAGACTCAGGATAGAAATTGCTACCCATATCCAGGGGAAAAACCGTGAAGTCTGAATGTAGATTAAAGCATATGATTTTCACTTTTGGGGGGCTGTTTTTTCCTTCTTTTGTTTTTCCCTTTTGTTTCGATTCTTCTTTCATCACAAGACTAAGATATGTTTAATGTGATTGTATAAGTAAAATTTCTATCAGATTACTTGCTATTTTAGAAGGGGAAAATTTAAAATTCAAAATCATTTAAAAGTGAATGTTGAAATCTTTACAGGTAATTGGGAAAAATAAATATAATTAAGTGGATTAAAAACAAAACAAAAACAAAAAGCTTTTACAATGCAGGGGCAAATGGAAGGGGGGCAGTAATTCAAAGAAGGATAGAATCTCATCTTCTGTTTCCCTATTGTTTTTATTCTGTGACTTTTTACAATTAGGGAGCTTATTCATTTAATGTGATGGCCTTTTCTAACTTGGCTACTTTCCACCTTTGCAGTATTCTTACACCCTCCTCTTTCCTCCCCCTCCTATCCACTACATACTGGCTTCTCAAAATGTACATGTCCAAGATGGATTTTATTATCTTTTACAAGAAAAACTGGCTACCTAATCTCTTTATTCCTCGAGCAATTCTGGAACTGGAAGATATGCATTAGTATAGTATATAGTCTTACAACCAACAGTAACAGTTGGGTATAATGCCACAGAGAGAAAAATTGACCTTTAATAGAATACAGAACTTGTTGATGAAGTTCACAGTTCAGTAGAAAATCTGAAATACAAATACAAAGATCCAGAAGAAGGAATTTTATATTGATGTTATAACAACATTCCAATGGGAGAGAAAAAAAGAAGTATGCCTTATATCTTGAGTTCAAAGAGAAATCAAAACTATCTGTTGTCATATGAAAAATGCTCTAAATCACAAATGATTAGAGAAAGGGAAATCAAAACCCTGAGGTATCACCCTCACACCTATCATAAATGACAAATGCTAGAGGGAATGAGAAAAAAAAGAGGTATATTAATGAACTGCACAAAGAGTAATAAAAACATATATACTTTTGCCCAGCAACAACATTAGGTCTGTACCCCAAAGACATGAAAGGAAAAAGAAAAGGACTTATATGTACAAAAATATTTATAGTAGCTCTTTTTGTAGTAGCAGAGAATTAGAAATTAAAGGGATATTTATCAATTGGGGAATGACTAAACAAGTTGGGACATATGACTATAACTAAGTACTATTATGCTATAAGAAATGAAAAGAGAGTTAGAAAAATATTACAAGATCTATACAAACTGATGCACAATGAAGTGATAATTGGAAAATCATTGTGCACATGTAACAGCAATGTGCTGCTGATCAATTGTGAAAAACTTCACTATCTTGATAAATTCAGTGATCCAAAATAATTCCAAAAGACTCATGAAAAAATGCTATCCACTTCCAGAGAGAACTTTTTACAAAGTACAATTATCCTGCTTGTTCCTTTTTTTTTTTTTTTTTTGTAATATGGTTAATATAGAAATGTTTTGCATGATTTCACATGTATAATTGGTATCATATTCTTTGCCTTTTCAGTGGGGGTTGTGAGGAGAGATAGGAAGAGGGGAAGCTGGAACTCAAAATTTAAAAAAAAGAAAGATAAAATCAACTGCTCTTTGGAAAAACTGTAGATGATATTTTAAATGAAGCTGAAACTATTAGAATTTAAAGGTTAATATTTAAAGATGACAGAAACCAATAAAAAGCCACTGGATAAGTGAGAAAATGTCACTCCAAGTATGTAGGACATCTTATATAAATGATTTAAGCAGGAAATATAATTGGGGATCTTTTATTAATATAAAGAAAAATGTTCTTGAGGACTCATGAAGAATAAAAGAAATGGGAAAGGTAGATACCACACTTTTAAAAGTTTATTTTTTTTAAAAATCAAGTCTAAATATATAAGAAAAATTCAACTCCATATATTTCTATTCATGTTACAAGGCCCATCTTTTTGATACCACTACGCTCCTGAATACGCTATATTGTTGGGAATCATGGAACTGTGATCTTAAAAGAATGCCAGGTAACCCAAAGAGCAAGGGGAACTATGAGAAAGCTGGAGTATATTGCATAAGAAAAGTCAAATAATGGCATGAAATACAGAAATGAACTCAATAATCTGCAACACAAAGAAATTTTAAGAAGAGACTGAATAGGAAGAAATATTTCAGAGATATAAAATACCAAACATGAACAGAAAGAAATTGAGAAATGGTGAAAAAAGAGGATAAGTAGTCACATAAGAACCATAAAGACTTCTGAATACACCAAGTAGGTCTAAAACCTACTTGACACAAAAACAGTCAAGAGTTACACAGGATCATAGGATATGGAAAGATTGTGATATGTATGGATGATATGGTCCCTACATAGTTTTAAAAGCACAATATCACTGTGAAAAATAAATTTAAATATATAAAAAGTCTAAGACTTTGCTGTAAGAATTTTACATATTGCAACATTATTTTGTCTCAATATTAACAAAATATGATACATATAGGGAAATACTTGTTGATAAGAGATAACCTCTTAGTCATCGGTGTATATATAGTCTGACCAACAGTAGCTTGATAAAATTTGAATAGAAATTATGAAGGAGAATGAGAAAAATCTGTGATATATTAAGACAATTTAACCTGAAATTATTTAAACAAGTTACTGAAAATAAAAAGTGGGAAATAAACTGATACCAAAAAAATGAAAACTTCGTCCATAAGTTTAATTGTCACAATAAGGAAATCAAGAGTTTAGAAAGCATCTTAATGAACCAACACCTTAATTGTGAAATGGAAGGAGATAGTTAACAAATCCAGCCCCCAAACAGAATATAAATTCATCGTAAAATCTTAAAATTTAATTAAATTAAAATTGTAGGGCACTTAGTGGCATAGTATATAGAGATAATTAGACTTAAACCAGGATGACTCATCTTCCTGAGTTCAAATCTGGCCTCAAACACTTAATTGTGTGACTCTGGGCAAATCACTTAACTTCGTTTGTCTCAGTTTCTTCATCTGTACAATGAGCTGGAAGAGGAAATGGCAAACCACTTGAGTATCATTAGCAAGAAAACCCCATATGAGAAATCAGACATAGCTGATAAGTGACTAAGCAAAAAGCAAACAAAAAAACAATTTACAAAAAAAGAGATAAACAATTACAACCATCTTGTTTCATAAAGTAGAGAAAAATAGAAGATAAAACCTGTTTGCTTAGTTGGATATCTTGCCAAGCTTTCTTCAAAGTCATCTTTCAAGGATGAAACAAACATAAACAAAAGGAAAATTTTTTTTTAATTTGAAAAAATCATTTCATCAACCTATTTTTTCCAAAAAGGAGACAATGAACATTATAAAAGCACTTACTATGTCCATCACAGTTCTTGAGGTGCTCATAAGAGGTACAAATGACACTAAAAAGATGGGAAAAATAGCTGGATTGAAGCAAATATGAGCAATCTCTCCCACTATATCTCTAATTGTGGGTTTATGGTAAGGTAACGAGAGCCTTACCTGAGACAATATAGTGGTGAGGTTGTTGAGGGACTGAAATGCCAGATTTCTAAAGGAGAAGATATTAAAGTAGTAGGGGGGAATCTCAGATCTTATTAATATTTTTAAAAGACGACTAAGAAAACATTAATAATTACTGACCTATATACAAATTTACTTTCCAAACTATGCACATCAACTTCATCCTCAATGCAGGCATTAGAAGGAAACAAGCAGGCTTTCACAAGGGATATTCAATAATGAACCATATATCATTACCATGTCATAATTAGCTGAAATATGTGGAAAATATAAAATCCCATTGCGCTTATGGTTTGTTGATGACAAAAAAAGCATTTAATGATAGAACAAAATATTATCTTATAGGCCCTTTCCTAGCAAGGTATCTCCCATTCAAACATTAAGATTGTTCAGGATTCTTTGCAAGGTGTTAATAGTAGAATAACTCTGTTCCATGATTCTCTGATTATATCAGTCAAGGCACAAAACCAATATATATATGCAAGTTATCAGTCACTATGGTGAAAGAACTTCATCAAAATGGAGGCGTGATTCCCATAGATCATCCTGTAAGATGCTCCTGTTAGCAGATCATATTGTGCTGAGTGTATCAAGTTCCATGGAAGACCCAACTGAAAGGAATCTGTGATCGTTCAAAGGATTTTGGACTGTTAATCAAAACAGGACAGAGAATGCAGATAATAACCACTGTCCAGATTCCAACATGTAGATTATGCAGTTTGTCCAAAAGTAAATCTATCTGGAACAAAAATAAAGTTGGTCAATGAGCTGTACCCAGAGTTTAAAAAAGAAAAAAATGGACTGATATTCATTACCACTTAACTGCCCAAGTTTCCAATGAAAGCAAAGGTCTATCTTTTCAATTAACATTTCACCAATTTGGCCTTATGTCAGTGAAATATAGAACATAATTGCTCTGAAGAATCAATCAATAAACATTTATTAAGTGCCTACTATATTTGAGGTACCACGCTAAGCAATAGGAATAGATTTTACCCACATGGGTTAAAAACCTTCCCCTTTACCATCTCTTTGCAGATGTGAAATTATCAATATACTGGTTATTTTTGCTGAACTTCCCCCTCCCCTTTGTGATTCTTCATTACAATAGAGGGCTCAATACCATAGGGAAAAAGTAAAGCTACACTGAAAAATAAGTACTATAAAAACAAAAGATCCAAATAAAATTTTATCTTGTTAATAGGAAAAAATAAATCACCTTAGTCTCTTAAAAAAATCAATCAGCTTCATTGGTCTAGTATATTCATTGAGTTTTTTAAAATCTCAAGTACGATAAGAATTATAAACATTTTAAAAAGATAAGTAAGTACCTCTTCTAAGAAACTTACAGTATAAGAATAGGTCAGCTCTTCAACCATACCTCTCAGGAAAAGTTTTTTGAGTTTTAGTTATGGCTACATATTCATCAGAATGTAACCAGAATGGAATTATTCAGAGGAACCAAAAGCAGGAATTTTATTTTTACTACCTTGGTGACTTCACTGGTGTCAGGAATTCTCACTGAGTAAAAACTCCTACTCAATGTAAGTCAGCAACTTTTTGGCAAGTTGCTTAGTCTTAAAAAGTTGCAGAGAATACTAAAAGATAAAAGAATTGCTACAGATGTAGTTATGTGTCTGAAGCATAGCTTCCTCTCAGCAGGAATAACTAGACTAACTTAAAAGCCATATAGAAACCAAAAATCCAACTTTATCTACTGAAATGGATGATTATCATCACACACACACACACACACACACACACACAATCAACTCATGGAGGATAAAGATTACATTGTATACATGAGAAAAAAGAATTGGTTAAAATTTGCTTTGAAATAATAAAACCTTGGCAGATCAAGAAGCAAAATGAAGAAATAATGGAGGAAAGATTTCAAGGCTGAATGTTACCTATTCTGGAAAAGAAAAAAATGTTGAAAACTTAAAATCCAACCTCTAATCTCAGTATATACTTATTAGTGTTTCTTAAGAAGATAAATCAAATTTTTCCCTGCATTTTGACAAGTGTCATCCTATCATTTAGGAATTTGACTAACTGCAAATAGGACTAAGTACTATGATAGTTGTTACTGAATCTACCTCTAAGAGTAATAGGAGTTAGAAAAGTTGGTCTGCAAAGGCTTCATAGTAAAGGTGGATGTTACATAGAATTTTTTAGTGAGGGACCTTGTTTGAAAGAAAGGAAAGGGCAATTCATTGGGGAATTGTTTTCAGGAATGATCTTTAAAGTGGTTTGGAAGCAAAAACAGGCAAGTTATAGAACAGGTAAGAAACATTTTAGAATACAACTCAATAAGGGTTAAGTTGAAGATTAAAAACTTTTAGTTAATAATGTGTTAACTGTGGTGGATCCTTTAAGTTCATTGCTTAAGAATTTTAATTTGATATACAAAGTAACAAAAAGAGTCACTGTAGGCCTCTAAAAAGGAAAATGGTGTGAAAAGATCAAAATAACACCTGAAGAATGTTATTTTGCAGTGAACACAAAGTTCTGGATTGAAGAAAAGGTTGGAAAATTTGGCAAAAGTTTTGTGGTGGTTGTTGTTTTTTGTTCCAGAAACTGAGGTATACAATACTGGTTGGGTGGGACTAGACTAGGATTAGAGGAATAGAAAAGTAGAATAACAAGAATTTAGACTCAGACTTTTAAAAATCTTCTGCACTGTAAACAAGATGTAGATACAAAGTACCATAAAAATACCCAAGTAAAGAAGGACCTTTGAAAACTATGTTTTAGGCACTTAACTACAGCCAACCCTATTTACAGGTTCTCATATCCAGGGCTAAAAATGACTTCAAAGGCCATCTTGTCTAAACTCTTCATTTGGAAGATGAGGAAACTAAAGCCAAGAAAAGATAAATGATTCGCCCATTCCTGGGATCTCCTCCAGGTCCTCTGACTTCTGAGCTGATGCCATTTCATACAGATACACATATCACCTCCCTCCACGCTTCCCCCCCCAAAAAAAAAAAAAATAATAAGGTACTCTGAAGACCAGGAGCAGAGGTTGGTATTGAGAAAATAAATAAGTACAAGAGAAGATGATGAGGCAGTGAGATGTCTCCCCAGATTAATTATCAAATGAGCAATTTGTTAAAAAAAAAAAAATGCTAAGCATTGTGCTTGAAACATAGCAGGAGCTACATAAATGCATATTCCCTTCTCTGCTTTTCTTTCCACTAGGCCTGTTTCCTTAACTTTAAAAGGAAGTGGTTTCTAAGTTCCTTTCCAACTCAAAATTTATGATCCAAAAATCCAGAAAAAACTCTCTCTTTCCTAGAGACATGTCAATGTAGATAGATACCTCTTAGAGAGGA
Source organism: Sarcophilus harrisii (assembly GCF_902635505.1). Lineage (NCBI taxonomy): Eukaryota > Metazoa > Chordata > Mammalia > Dasyuromorphia > Dasyuridae > Sarcophilus > Sarcophilus harrisii. The sequence goes on from NC_045428.1 coordinate 468,269,018, forward strand.
ATAACTCTATCTTGAAAACATTTGTATTAGGCCCTGGGCCTAGCAGTGTTCTCAGAGAGAACAAGGGTTGGCCTCAAAGGGCAGGAAGTGTGAGGTTCCCAGTTAGCTTACAGAGAATGAAAGGGATGTTTATTCTAAGTGACTTTACTGTGGGAAGTTCACCAACTACATACAGCTTGAAAGTATTAAACTGAGTCGCTTAGGCAATCTTAATTTAAGAGATGACAGGGCTAGATCCTACTTCTGATCCCTGATGGGAAGACCACCTACAGGCATAGAGAAAGGAAATAAAGAAGGGAAGAACAAATCTGACATTTTGGTCTCCATGCTTTTTCCTACTTGTTACCTCTCAAAACAGACCTCATATCAAAGGTTGAACTATTTATCCAAAGTCATGTTTGGTAAAGAACTATTAGGGGATTTTTTTTGTGGGGAGATGATGATAGTAATGGTAAAGAAATAAAGTAAAGTTAGTAGTACACAATATCTTTTTTTCTCAACTACAAATGAAAAAAGTCTGAAAAGTATTATGTTAAAGGAAAAAAGTAGAGAAATGTAGGATCACAGAAATCACATTTCTGTGGTATGAATTTCTGTAACTTTTCATAAATATCCTCATAAGCAAAACATTCAGTTTTATCTTAGTTATTTTTACTTCAGAGGAAAAGGATGCAATGTGAGCCCAGTGATTTATGTCTGTAAAGTTCAGAAGGCATAGTCCCTTATTCTCTACCCCAGTCTCCATTCCTAGGCTTCACAACCAAGTTTCAGTTTTTCTATAACATGGTGGCAATATTTGCATCTAATTTATTACAGTTAGAGTACTGTGACTTAGCAATTTAAAAGTTTTAGAAAATGTATTTTTTGTAAAATAAAATTGCATTAATCTCATCAGTTAGGCAACAGGTGCCAGAAAATATATTTTAAATTTGAAGCTGATTATGTTAAAGCATCAAAATGCTTTTTTTTTTTTTTTTTTAAGATTGTCTTTATCTCAAAATCAAAATCTGAACTTCCCACTGCCATGGAGACAATTATACTTCAATTATACATACATTCATTCATATCTTCTAACCATGGACAATAGATGATAATAATAATAAAGATATTTCGTTCAGTTGTTTCAGCTAGCTGACCTTTTCCTTCTTCATTCTTCCATTCTACCATTTCCTTCTTCAGTTCATTTAAAAGATTAGAAAACTGAGGCAAACAGGTTTAATGACTTGTCTAGAGTCACACTAGTAAGAATCTGAGGCCACATTTAATTCAGGTCTTCCTGATGATAGGCCCAACACTGCACCTAGTTGTCGTGCGACAAGCTAGCATTTATGTTGAGTTGTGAGAAATAAGGATTGAGAGATACTTTAGCAGGGTTTTTTGTTTTTTGGGGTTTTTTTGCGAAATAATTCTCAATTCTGATAGGTGAAGTTTAGGGCAAAAATTTTATTACTCTAAAAAATACCTTTCCAGAGGGCAACTTCCAAAGGGATTAGCAAAGGGAGGTTTTTAGCAAAGATGGATTTACACTGAGAAATAACTTCCTCAGTGGGCTTTCCTGATTAGGAATTAGCAAAGGTTTAGGGTTCTGCCTTTGATTATATTGGGTATTTGTGGCACAAAGCTAGGGAGCTATCTCCAGATGAATTTGAGAGACTAATTTTCAATTCAATAAAGGGAGGATTATGCCCCAGGCCAAGATTTCCAATTGATTATAGGTGGAGATCTCTATGGGTGTTTCCCTTGGGAACAGGAGGATGGGGCCACGCCCAGAGTCCAGGAAGGGTTGAGATTTTAGGGTTTCTCTAACCCAGTTCCCCACCCCACCCCACCAAAGACCAAAGAGGACATAATCTACATCATTTACGGGGCACTTTAAGGTTTGCAAAGTGTTTTACATTATATTAACTCATTTGATCTTTACAACAATCTTGTGAAGTAGATATTATTAATATTAACACTATCTTCATTTTACACCTGAGCAAAGTGAAGCAGTGACTTGTCCAGAGTCACACAGATAGTACGAAACAGGTTGTGAACTCATATTTTCCTTACTTCCAGACAGGAGACCTATCCAGTCTGATCAAGATAACTACCATAAAAGGAATTGGTCAATAGAAACGTTTTTCATCTCTGTACTTAAGCCTTTAATCTCCATACTTTTGTATTAAGTAATCATGGGTGTTTCTGGTTAAGCTAATGGATTCAAGATAGGGAAGGGAAAAATAATGATGGACTTCCTCTAATTGTATTTAAACTAGGTCAATTAAAGTAGAATATTTAGTTAAAAGTAAATAATAAGGATCAAATTCATGCCATCTCACAACTGTAAAAAGGGAATAAGTTTAAGGACAATCAGTGCCCTAAATCAGATTTGAAGAAAACAGAATGTGCTTGTCTTACAGAAATGGTTTCAGAGCTCATATTAGTTCACCTTAATCAAACGTTTAAAAAGAAATTATAGATCTTCGTATAAAATTTCTGACATGAAATTCACTATCTGAAACTGAAGAAGCAACAAGTTTAAGAGCCAATTTAAAAGAATTTCTAACAAACTGAATAGACTGAATTTCCCCCAAAAGAGTTTGAAAAAATTTGTCAATACTAATCCTGGCTGTGAAGTTGATAATATGCTTTCACTTCAAAAATAAGAAAATAGCAACTCTGAGCTGCTATCATATAAATAACACAGCATTTGCTTAAGGGCAAAATATTTTAAGAAGATAGGATGAGTCATAATTAACCAAATGTTAACACTGATATACTATTCTTCAATCTAAATTTGTAATTCTGTAAGATTTTTTCACTTGATTTTAGATACAAAAGTAATTCTAATGAACTGAAAATGAGTACCTTTATAAAAGAGGGCAATTGGGTAGTTTAATAATAAATGTAAACAAGATAAGACATACTTATAACCTATATGTATATAACATAAAGGATATAAGAATGAATATTCTTATGTATATGTGTGTATACATAGATAGACATATACATATGTATGAAATAAGAGATTCTGAAGACCAAGAGCAAAGGTTGTTATTGAGAAATCATAATTAAAAGAGGTGTGGTCACATGACATAAACAAGTAACAAATGGAAATGTTAGCAGAAATCAAGAAAGGCCTCCAACATTGTAGGTGGATCCTATGATGAACTTGTACATAGTCACAGAGAAGTCATGTGGATGAATTGAATTTTTATCACTAGACAGAAAATCAAAATTAATAAGAACATAGATCTATTTAAGTATTTTAGTTATAGGTAGAATGCCAAAGTTCAGATATATCTTCTTAATTAGCCTGATTAAGAATTGTAATGCTGGAGAAACTGAGGCAAGATAGAGATTGGAGAATTTTTAATATTTTATTTGAAAGAGAGAGATTGTTTGGGACCAAAACAGAATCTATGTGAACCCCAGCATACTGAATGGGACTCAAATCTCAAAGCATTCAGCAGTGACTGAAGAATTCCAGGGATTCTTTTATAGGGCTCCAGCAATCAGGAGAGACAAAGGCAGAGGGAGATGATGGGGAGGGGGTAAGAGCATTGGTGAGCAAGAACTTTTCAGGAATGGACCATAAATTCGGTTCTAACAGGTTGGGGGTGAGGACCACAAATTCTTGATAACTTAGGAGGACCTAGGAGCCAGGATATCTGAAATAGAAAATCTTCCCCTTATCTGAGATTAAACATTTACAATTTATGACCCTAGAGTAGCCAGCTCTAAGTTATATCAGTCCTTATGGTCAGGAAGGGGAGGTTACAACCAGGGGGACTGAGGCAGAACAATTCAGAAAAACTGAGGTAGAACAATTAAAGGAAACTATGGCAAAACAGAATTATGCTCATTTTTCTTAATTTAAAAATGATTAAAAAAAAAAAAAAAGCAATGGAAAGCTAGGATTCAGTATACTTTAATAGATGCAAAAGAAACTACCTGAATCTGGTACTAGTACAATTGATATACCTTTCGAGATTTTCTACTAGTGGTTTATAAAACCTAATCCCTTTTTTCAATCATCTTTTATCCAAACAAATAAATCATTCTATATAGGATAAGATAAAAATGGAATTAAAAAATAAATTCTCTTATAAAAATGTCCATTACTCTCTAGACTCTAAATAACCCTGATATAAGCAGCTGTCATTCAAAATACCTTTTTTTTTTTTTAACTAATATAAGTCAATCTTTGCAAAATGTTCCATATGATATGGAAAGTAGTAGTTCAGTTTCTAGGCTCTACTGGGCCTTTAAAAATGCAGACCTTAAAAAGTCATGCTTATTAGTTAACAAAAAGTTAGGCACTTTGATGAATAATATATATATATATATATATATAATTTAAGAATCTACATGATTAAGTTCTGAATTCATTAAAGGCCTAAATGGCAAAGTAAAAGCAACTCAATCCTACAACATTTTATAGTTTACAAAACATTTCCTACATAATAACCTTGAGAAGGAGATAGTGCTATTATCCTTACCACACACTTTTTTATAGGGGAGGAAATTGGGCCTCAGAGAAAAATTAAGTGACGTTACTAAAAGTTACATAGCTTGACATTATATTAAGTTTCAAAGTCAGTATTTAAACCAAGCTCTTTTGCCTTCAAATACAGTGTTCTTTTTAACCACACCATCTCTCAAGTGTAACTAATACTGAATTAAAACATATAAGTGGGGGGAGGGAGGGCTTTCAATTAAAATTAGTTTCTTAGCTACTTTTCAAAAGTTTAAAATAAGTTTATTTACTATCAAAGCAGATAAATTCTTTGTTACTATTTCTCCCTAACAGCTTATATGAAGGTCACCAGAACAAGAAACAGAAAACACACAGGTATTATTATTTTTTTAATATTTTTAAATTTTGCCACTGCATTATCCTTCAGTGGTTGCTGACACACTACATAGATTAGTTTATCAAAACACAAGGTAAAGAATTAATGATTTATCTCACAAAATAAAATAGGATAAATTAAGAATAAAGACAGACAGCACAATTTAATAGAGGAAGATTAACTTTCGCATAAGGCAGACCTGGATTCAAATGCTGCCTCTGACACACTGTCTGGGATAGTACCCTACTATCAACCTATTTTATATATTCTTCAATCTATCTTTAATTACTTAAAAAAATCTCTTAGATCAACCAATCCTACTAGCTCTTTGGCATGCTCTGTCAGTTTTAGGTGGACTTAATTTCTTCTCACTCTCTTACAAATTTTGCAATTTGACATTGGACTTTCTCATTAATCTAAAACTGTCCTCTCCAAACTAGACAGACTAGATTGTCAGATCTAATGAATGGTACTGGGTTTTCATGACTATTCTCTAAGTTTTCCTCTTCTTTGTCTGCTACTCAGTTTCCTTTGCTGAATATCTTTATCCATGTCATGTGTACCACTGTGAATTTCCCTTTTATCCTACAATCTTTTCTCTGCATATCCTATCTTGCTTGGGGACCTCACCAACTCCAATGGATTTAATTTAACTTCTCTATATAATTCTCAGATCTATATACCCAACTCTGGTTTCTCTCCTGACCTATAATGCCATGTCACTAAACTGTCTTTTAGGCATTTCACACTGGATGTCCCAAATCCCATAAGCATCTCAAAATCAACGTTGTCAAAATAGAACTTGTTATCTTACCCACCAAGTCTCCCCTTTTCGATTTTTTGATGACTCAGTCACCCCGTGTCACAACCTCACTATCTTCCTAGATTCTTCACTCACTTGCCCCCCACCTCACACATCCAGTATAAGGTCAAACCTTCTTGTTTTCTATCTTTACAATATCTCTTGTCTATGTCCCTTTCTCTCCAAGCGTACAACCAGTACATTAGAACAGATTTTTAACACCTCTTTTGGACTACTATAACAGCTGTAATTGGTCTTTCCCTTATATCTCTTCATATTCCAACCCAGCCTCCACTCAGCAGTCCCAACTAGTTTTTTGGTTTTACATGGTTTATAGCTACATGATCTTGTAATTAATTGTATTAAAGTAGTGCATAAAACTTGTTGGGAATATTGACAGGTATAAGACATTCTGAGGTAGGTACCAGAAAACAGAAATCTTTTATAATGGTCTTAGAAGTTTGATAGCCCAAAATACAATTGGATAGTCAGCTATGAATCGAGGGAATGGATTATTTGCTTTGGAGTCTTTTTTATGATACCCAGACCTTATAGAATAATTCTTTGGATTGCAAGGGATCTCAGAAGCCATCTAGCTCAACTCTTACTTGAACAATAATTTTATCTACCTGATTGAAAATGTGCATATTCTAGAAAAAATGATTTTTATACTTTTCTGAGAACAAAGAATGAAAATAGTGGAAAAGTATAATTAGAGGGAAATTAATTAGGGTATAAAATATACTCATATATATATACTGTGTAAGTATATATATAAATATAATGTAAGCTCTGAATAAAGTAATTCTCCTAGATTAAACTACAAATAAAGCATACTTTATGAAAATATCATCATAGGTTTTTTATTCATGTTCAGAATGAGCTCAAGATGCTCTATGTAATGAACTATTGATGAGGTTCAGCTCCCTTTGATTCCCAGTCAGGAGGTTTGGCGCAGGGTAGGGAGTTGTGGGAACCCCCTTCTGGTCGGTGCAGGTCCTTCGTAAGTGAATTTATGAACCTGAAAAGTTAAACTGGCAAAAGAAGTTTATTATTAGAACTGAGAAGTCAGCTTTTGCAGGCTGATTTCCTTAGTGGCAAGGTCCTGACAGAGAAGCAAAGATCAATCAGAGAAAGTTTCTAGCAGAGAAATCCCAACAGAGAAGTGCATAGGGTCCTGTTAGGGTAATGGGTGAGAGAGATAAAGAGGGAGTAAGGCTGAAAAGAGTATGTCTTTTCAGTGGGCAGAGGGTTGCAGCTATGCCAAGGGGAGAGAGAGGTTCCTTGGCATGATTAGGTCCTCTGCAAGGAGTTGTGTGAAGGAAGCTCTTGGTGGGAGCTGGGAGCAGTTTGAGTTGAAATAGAGAATCTTGGAATTGAATGAGTGTCCCTGGATTAATGTCGAACTCCAACTCAATACAGTTGGATAGAAATCTCGATCTCCAGTTTGGGCTAAGTAGGAGTGGTCCTGTACTCAACTGGTCCCACTCAAATAACAGAATGAAAACACTTTATCTTGATTCCCTAAGGCAGGTCTCTCAGGGGAGAGCCTCTCTGAGGGAGTTTCCCAAACTTTCCCACCAAACTCTGTGAGAGAGAGAGTTTGGGGCTCCCCTCATCACTACGACCATGTAAGAAGACAATATCTAAGAATGATTAGTAATTCAAGAAATAGTCTTATCTATAAAGATGGCATGATAAAACAAACTCACAGGATGGAATTATACTGCTTATATTTCCAAATACTGGTCTAAATTTCTATTTTGACCCCCAAGCCCAAATATCAGATACAGTCTTTTTACCTTGATTAGTAACAAAATAAAAAAGGATCTACAAAGATAAAGGTATCTATTATATTCACAACTATTTCCACACTTCCCCTTCCCCCACAGCCAAAGGAACAGTGAGAAACACAATTTTTATATGGTATCAGACTTGTGGACCCAGGTATTCTCTCTCAGAACGTAAGAAAAATCATTCTAAGACAGAGTTCTTAACCTTTTTTTTTGTATGTCACAGAATACTTTGTCATGCTGATGAAAGCCTAATACTCTTACAATATATACCCTCTTTTAGAAATGGGGAAAATGCTAAATTTGAGTTTGAGGTCAGTAAAAATAAAAATGTAGTTTTTTGCCCCTATCCAAGTTCATAGTCCTCCCAAAATATGCACAAAACCCAAGTCCTTGGGGGAGGTGTGGTCCATGAAACACAGATTAAGAACTCCTCCAATGATGGAGTTCTTCTCTGCATCATCAACTCTAGTGGATTTCAAGATATACTTCATTAGTTTCCCTTAATAATTTATCTAAACTCTTCTTGAACTTGTTCCCTTAGGAGATGATACAGATGGAAATGATCAAATTCCCGAAGTTTATTACCCAGGATATATAGGGCTTCCTTCATAACAAAAGTCTTTCACAGCATGGTTGTGCTAAACAGTTTTTTGCTTAACTGCCTTGCACTGTGGATACATACATCTCTTCTCTCCCATTAAGTTAGCAATACTAAAATAGTCTGATTGTGAATCTGCCTGCCTCCAATCTATCCTCCATTCAGCCACTATTGAAATTTTCCTAAAGTACAGGTTCAAACCATGTGACTCCTCTCCTCCCCGTCCCCCCCCCCCCCAAAAAAAAAAACTCTAATTAAGCTCCCAATCACCTCCAGAATGAAATACAAAAACCCCTTTTGGGCATTCAAATTCTTTCATTACCTAGACTCCTTCTCCCTTTCCAGCATAATGCATAACTGCCCCACACATACTCTTTGATTCAGTGATACTGGCTGCAGCCTGTGCCACAAACAAGACTCTCCATTTCTTGGCTCAGGGCATTTTTCTCTGGGTGTCCTCCATGCTTGGAAGGCTCTTTCTCATCTCTGCCTACTGCCTGCTCTGGTTTCTTTAATTTTCAACTAAAATCCCACCTTCTATAGGAAGACTTTCCTAACCTCTCTTAATTCTCTAGTCACCTTCCTGTTAATTACTTCCTATTTGTCCTGTCCATAACACTTTTGTGTGTTTGTTATTATCTTCCTCATTAGTTTGTGAGCAACTCCAGAGCAGGCATTGTCTTTTGCTTCTTTTTATATCCAAAGAACTTAGTACAATGCCTAAAAAACAGTATACATTTAATATTTAATCGATCCCCATAATATCACATATAGAAGATACTCAATAAATATTTGCAGACTATAAGAATGAGAAATAACTGCTGAATTCCTGTGCAAATTGTACTAAACTTTATTTTAAAAAATTACTGTCACACCCCATATATCTATATTGTCCCTTGTTAGTTATAGCTCTTTAGCCTCCACAGAAAGTATTATCAATGTGTGACCTTTAACAGCCAACCAAAAGACATAATTAGGTCAAAACAAAGATCTGTTTACTAAGACAGCATACAAAATATCTCCCCCATAAATCTGTGACTCTCTCCCACAAATACACATAGTCAGTAGTAGGTAAACACAAAAGAGATAATAGTCCACAGACAGATTTGGCCTGGGCAAGTCACACCTCCAGAAATTCAGGGTCCAGTGTTCTCTCTTTTCACAGTATCTTCAAGTGGCTTCTTCAGCATACAATGTCTCTGAAGAATAAGATATCTTCCTGCCTGGTATTGTTCTTTACTTCAGCTTGATTCCAATTTCCAAGAAATATTCTTTTCTTGGGTCCCATAGTTGGCTCTCTTCATTGCCACCAGGAGTCACAATTTTTAGTGATCAGCTCTGAATATTTCATCTCTTTGATTTTTGGGTGGATTTGGTATGTCTCTAATCAAGTAAATTTGGAAAATTCTGTATAGCTGAAAGGAGAAGAGAAACTCCTTCCTCTCCCAAGAGTTAAAGAACAATTCTCTTTTCTGAGAGAAATTTTTTCTCCATAGATGGTTCTCTTCTCTGCTGCCATTGTTGCACTTCACATTGACCTCCCTGCTTGAACTGTTTGGGGGGCTGGCCAGATAGTTTCTTAAAGACCACAATATGGTCAATACTTTGTCAGCCAAAAATAAGTTTCCTTCCAACTCTGTAAGGGAATACTTGACATTTTTCTAAAAATATCTGTGTTGTATGATCATACTATGATGGTAAAAAAAAATATATGCCATATCTACAAATCACAGCACTTCAAAAAAAAAACAAAAAAAAAAACCTCAAACCCCAGTTAATAACCCACTATTTAACATAATCCTAAATAACATTATTATATATCAGAAGAATTTGGCACTTGCTACATCACTAAAACAGAGTAAACCTGTTTATTATTATTGAATCCCCACTTTCTTTATCTATCACCTACCTTCAATTCCCTTTTTAAATCTAACTAGCAGAGTTAACTAAAATGAAACCTTTTCAAACAACTTATGCCAAAATAATACAAGTCCATACATAATTCTATTTGAAATATGAATTGGAAACTTCCAATATATAACAAAAATAGGATTTTACTCACACAATGTATTAACCAGTAAATAAAAAGAATGGGGAACTCGAAGTCCAGAGAGCAGGGTTCTAGTTCCATATCAGCCACTTCCTTGATAGATTATAACATTCTTGGCCTTATTACTTCTAACTATAAAAATAAAGGTGTTAGACAAAAATTATCTTTAATATCCCTTCCATTTACAAAATTCCATTATTTTTATCCAGACAGAAGCCAAAGGTGATCAAGTTATTCATTTATTTCAAATGTAAAATTTCTCAGCTATCATGTTAGGACCACAGAATATTGGAAATGAAAGGTCTCTTACAAGATGAACTAATCTAAATCACTTGTTATGAATAAGACTAGCATCTTCTCGGTTTTAATCTCAGGCCTATCTAAATATGGAAAGAATCACATTAAAGCAATTTTCAATAAAGTAGACATATCTGTAGTGGGTTTGTTTATATAGCATTTTCTTCTAGAGAATGCAAATATTATCCCAATGTTATAGAAGAAGAAACTCCTGAGTATGAAAGAGATTAAATGACTAACCTATAATCATATTATATAAAAAGCTGAGCATTAGGGATCTAATTCAGGTTCCCTAACCCCTAGTGCAGTAATGTTTCTACTATACCAAGATAATAAAACAACCAATTGAAAAGGAAAATATATATTCAGAGTATACACATGAAAAAGCTAGTATCAGGGACATCTAGATTGAATAGTGGATACAGCACTAGCCCTAAAGTCAGAAGGACCTGAATTCAAATCTGATCTAACACACTTAACACTTCCTAGATGTGTGATCCTGGGCAAGTCACTTAACCCCAATTACCTCCGCAAAAAAAAAAAAAAAAAAAAAAAAAAAAAAGAGAGAGAGAGAGAGAGAGAGAGAGAAGAAAAGAAATAAAGAAAAAGTAGTATCAGAAGAAACTAAAGTGCTAAAGAAGAAAACTTCTTTAGGCCTTCAGTACATACAGTCCTCAATTTACTAAAAGACTAGTTGTTTGGAACTCAGACCTTATTTTTAACAGAAACAATCTTATACATAGTTTTTCAGTTCAGACCACAAAGTCAATTTTACTTATAATAATTGATTATAGATTATAAGCCCTGCATAACAATGTTTCAATATGAAAGTGTATTAAGATATCCCATTTATTACAACAGGAAGACTTCTCCTACTGCAAAAGCATTCCACGGGGATATGGATTGTTACTTCCTCCTCATATTTCCTATCCAACCTCCTAGAACAAATGGTTTCCACTATGGTCATGGCTAGAAGATATACAGGGGCAAAAGGGTGAAAGTCTATTAGAGCAAGGATAATAAAAGAGACAAAAAGGTCCACAGGAGATATAGTTTGAAATGTGAGTCTTTCAGCCTCCCAAGATTTACCTTTCCTTTTTACTTCTACTGAGAGTCTTAGATTGCCATTACCACCTGACAAGTTTCTTCTGGGGTTCCTTTCTCCAGAGCAGGCCACTATAGACAGAATAATTAAACAACATTATCTGTAACCCCAACTCTAAAGCAATCAAAAGGCTAAAAGCCCTTCCTAGGTATTTTAGGGGATTTTTACTGCTAGAAATGATAAGGAATTAGTAATGACTGAAAATACAAAGTTTTCCTCCTTTGAGCCCTCCTTCATTCTTTTTTTCATTAGACCTTGTAGGGAAAAATAAAAGTCTAGGAGGTAATAATAATGGTGACTTCTGGGTATGGTGTACAAAAGGAAGAAATAAGAAAACTTCAGAGAGATTGACCTGAGCATCCAGCTGAAAATACTGTGAAATAGCTGAGATAAGAAGCAAAATGGAGTTATAAGATATCTTCAAAGTTATAAATCAAGAGTAGGAAGGAAGAAAAATAGCTCGAGATTTTATATGTCAAGTTAGAAGTAAGGTAGAAAGCAAAAGTAAAGTCTACAGTGTGAGGAAAGAGGGGGCAAATAGGAAAGGAAGGAAAAACTAAGCAATGGCTGTTATAAGGAAAGAAGAAGGGTAAGGGTTCTTGTTAATATGCCGTTAAGCTAGGACAACTACCTGGATGTAAAGGGTGACTGCCCATAATTTTTTAGTAGTGTCCTAACAAATAGGCAATAGTAAGGAAAAACATACTCCCAAACCACAACACTAAGTTAACTTCTTAGCTCTTAGAACACAACTTAGCATTTGATATTTCATATATTAAATATTAGAATATATATATATATATATATATATGTATATATATATTTCTATCTATAACTTTGTTTTCACTCCTCCCCTCAAAAATCTAGTTACCTCTATAGGTCCTTAAACAATCTCAAATCCTCCTACTTTTTGGAAAGATTCATTTAGTTGCTTTTGTCAAGAGATCTAATCAATAACACTGGAACATATTCTAAGGTTCAAAATTTCACACTTGGCCCTTGATCTTGGGAATTCTATTAACAAAGATATTTTGTAAACTCAGTCTTCTCAAATAAATAATTCACTTGGTATAAGGAATTTTCCCAAGAAATACATTTTTTAGGTTCTTATTTGTATCTTATCACTGCTTTAGAAGATTAGAAATGTAGATGAAAAGCCTATTTTACCTCAAATTTGTTTAGAATGAATAAAAATAAACAGCTTCATGTGATCTTCAGCCAATAGAGAAACTGGGGCTTATTACAAAGAAAGAAAACAGAAATCAAAGTTTAATCAAAAGAAAATTTACTGTACAAACAAAATAAGTGCAATCAAATCTGTGTTAACACAATGATATAGTAAAAAGAGCTCTGAACTTGGAGTCAGGAGAAATACAGAGACTGAATCTAAACTATGATCCTTGTTACCTCTGTGGTCTTATTAAAGTCGCATTATCTTCTTTTGTTCATTTAAATTAAAAAAATGGGAATAAAAATTCTTGTACTACTTACCTTAGAGGGTTGTTTGTGGGTCAAATATAAATATACATAAAGCATTTCCTAGATTTTCATGGGCAATATAGATGAGTAGTTATTTTTTATTTATAATAACAAGTGTCACTGAAGATTATTTAAAACAAAGTAATTTAAAAATAAATTGCATTTTGCTGTGGAATATACCATATGATTTCCTGGCAGCTTATTTATTTGTGTATTGATATTTTGGTTCTACTAAGGTTAAAAGTACCTTGCATTATATTTCCTGAAAACATGCTGATCAGAAAATAGGGGAAGATAGCCCAAGAGCATTCGATGCCATTGGAATGATAAAATATGGGATTAAAAACTGACCACAGAATCTACAAATAGATAAATTACAGACAGATGAATATATAATAAAATTGCTCAATAAAAAAATTTTAAAAACAATTTATTTTTTGCATTTTTCTATTTTATTATTTTATTTATTTTTTGCTGAGGCAATTGGAGTTAAGTGACTTGCCCAGGGTCACATAACTATGAAGGGTTACATGTCTGAGGCCATATTTGAACTCAGGTAACTCCTAATTTCAGTGCTGGTACTTTATCCACTGCGCCACCTAGCTGCCCCTCAATAAAATTTAGATTGCATCTCAAAAACATTTTCTGTAGAGAGAAATTGCAAAATGAAAAATATATTGAAAAACTGAGAAACCAAATTTTATTTAAGGGCGAAAAGGACAGCATCTATGCATTGGCTCCTTTATATTTTTAATCAATTACTGGGAATTTTCTTTTTTTAATTTATTTTATTAAAAAAAAAAAAACAGAAAAGAAATACAAAACAAAACAAAGCAAAAGAGAACATAGTCATGTGCCCAGCAGAACATCAAGGAAAATTCAAAATATATAACAACAAATGACCAGATTATAAAAATATATATATATTAGTAGAAGAAATTATGTTCACGAATGTCCACTTTTTCTTTATTTTTTTTGTAAATTTTCTGTAAAATTATTGAGAATTTTCAATGTCAAATTTTTAAAAATGGTCAAGACAGCACCACCTCTAACAAAATGTAGTACTCTGCCTCAAGTAGTCCTTTAAAAAAATTTCAAATCTAAAGAGAAATCTTTCTTTTCTACAGTAAACCTGTTAACCAGAACCCAAGTAACTGGAACACAGATCTCTTCAATTAGTATTTTAGCAACTTATCTCATACTAGGATTTTAAAAGAATACAATTTTGCAAAGTATGTGTTAGAATCAGTAAGTATTCAATCTAATTTAGTATACTTTCTCTAAAGAAAATCCCAAATCATTCTATTAAATTATAACCAGTGCTTTCAGTCCATAAGACTTGAGTTCAAATCCAGTTTAAGACACTGTGTGATCCTAAGCAAGTCACAATCTCTACTTGCCTAAATACATTGGAGGAGATGGCAAGCTACTCTAGTACCTCTGCCAAGAAAACCTCACTGACAACATGGTCCATGGGGTCATGAAGAGTCTAACAAGACTGAGCAACAATATAAAACTGCATTTATGAGGAGATAAAACAGAAAGACTGCTAGCTCTGGAATCAGATGACCTGATTTCAAATCCCAAATGTGACACTTACTATCCTGTGTGACAAGTCATTTTACCTCTGTTAAACTGTTTCCTCCTCTGGAAAATAAGGAAGTGAATAGATGGTATGACTTCTCAGACTCCTCCTAGCTCTAAACCTGTTACTGGATGAAAAGACCAACACACACATACACTCATTCCACCAAGGATTGCAAAAAAAAATAGATTTCTGTTAATCTTCAGTTAACCAAAATACATTTTCTCTGCCTGTCAATGAAGTTTTACTAGGAAATATTACCTTTATCTGATACACACACATACACACACACACACAGAGTCAAATCCCAGATAATGCATTATCTTCAAGGAATGATTCAGTATAATCAATATCAAACTGAGAGTTAATCATTTAAACTCCAGTACTTATATTTCTTTTATGGGAGGTTTTATAAAACTTCTAGGTGCTTCTCTGCCTTTGCAAACAAAATATCCTCATAGACTACCATTATTTACTATATGGTGACACATGAGATGTAAAGCCTTAGCTTGTTTTTCTAATACTGCTTACAGCAAATGTTATTTCTTTTATCCAAATACTCTTTTTTCTTGACTGCTATGAATTGTACTGATTGTTCAATCTTCCCCATTGGTCATAGGAACTAATGAATTACAAATGTTTTCATTTTAAAATTTCTCAAATTCTAAAGTATTTTATCTCTTTAAAAAAAGGTATAACAAAAATTCTTAATCTTTTTGTGTTAAGGAGTTCTTTGGCAGCCTGATAAAACTTAAGCATTTTTCTTGGAATGTTTTTAATTGTATACAATACTTTGGATTTACAAAGGAAACCAATTATATTGAAAAAGATATCCAAATATTTTTAAAAACA
Source organism: Sarcophilus harrisii (assembly GCF_902635505.1). NCBI lineage: Eukaryota > Metazoa > Chordata > Mammalia > Dasyuromorphia > Dasyuridae > Sarcophilus > Sarcophilus harrisii. The sequence goes on from NC_045428.1 coordinate 468,284,420, forward strand.
AGTTAATGAATTCCAGGTTTTATATATAGCAGTATTGGTGAATGTTTGTTCCTCCAGAACACATAATTGTCCAACAGAACAAATAATGGATAATAATCCGTCACTTTGTTGATAATTCTCTTCACAGCTCAGGGACCCTAGGATTTGCTGCCCCTATTACAATTTTAATTACCAACACTAATCTTTTCATCTTGCCACTTTCCTTGTCTCTTGTGTTTCTTTTTGCTCTCCAGTGAAAAGGCTGGCTTGTTTATAGTCTACCGATTCTGCGCCATAATTCAACTAGAATACTAAAGGTATAATCTTCCAGTCTAGTTCTATTCAACTCTTCTTTTAGTGGTATCCATTTGTTGCTAGGTCCTTCTTCCCTGTCCCAAGAAGTTTTCTTCCTCCAGTTACTTCTAAAATACAGGTTGTTCCACAAGATTGCTCTCTGGACCGTGAGTACTCTTCTGTGTTAAAATAAAAGTTGAATTGAATTGCACAAAAATTTTGAACACTTTACACAATGTGATAACCTTTCAATACCATTTGCTTCTTAAGGACTATCAAATGAATTTAAATGTAAATGATAAGCTCAAGCATATGTAGCAGAGGAAAACTTGTGTGTTCTAGTGATACCTCTGTAATATTAAAGTTCTCCAGGAAGCTGCCAGCTTTCTGTGTGAAGCTCTGTGGAGATCTATAGATGGACACTGACAAACATATAGCAGATATAAAATGAAGGTTTGAAATCTACACCAATGAAGGGAGCTTCATTGTTTTCAGATTTTTCAACTGTCCTAAGCTAACAGATTGACTACAATATCCAAAAAATTAATATAAAGGACAAGCTGAAGTGGTAAGGAGAATTTATTCCACCCCATCCCTATTGCTGGCTTCTAAACTTTAAGCCCATATCTCTGTGGCTGATTCATGCTCTTAATCGTGCTGAGCCTCAGGGGCTTTCTTGCCTTCAAACATTCAATTTTCTCTGTGGTCTTTTCAACTTGAATATCCATAAGTAAAACTTACCTCATGTCCCATTGCTAAGTTTTTTCTGAAGCATCCATTTTGTGGAGGGACCCAGGTCAAGCTTTATTCCCTTCTCAGCTCTTTTCCTGACGTCCAGACTTCAAGCTTTATTCTCCCTCAAAATCTTAACCTTCCACCTTTTTTTATAGTTCCTTTCTATATGCTATCTTCCTTCGTTAGAATGTAAGCTCCTTGAAATGAGGAGGGTCTGTTTTTCTTTTCTTTTTTTTAAATATCTCCTGTGCCTGGTCCATAGTAAACATTTAATAAATGCTTGTTTCATTCCTTCTTTTCTTCCTCATTCCATTCTTTCCTCAAAAAGTTATCACATACTCATCAGTTGGGGAATGGTTGAATAAGCTATGGTGTATGAATGTAATGGAATATTACTGTTCTATAAGAACGATCAGCAGGATGATGTCAGAGAGGCCGGGAGACTTACATGAATAGATGCTAAGTGAAGTGAGTAGAACCAAGACAACATTGTATGCAGCAACAAGATTATATGATGATGAATTCTGATCTATTTGGCTTTTTTCAACAATGAAATGATTCAGGACAATTCCAAAAGACTTGTAATAGAAAGAGCCACCTGCTGCCAGAGAGGACTATGGGGACTGTATGTGGATCACTTCACAGTATTTCCACCTTGTTTTATTTAAAAAAACAAAAACAAAAAACACAGTATCACAAAAAGATTGACTGAAGAAAGTAAAGAAGATAAAACTTAAGAGGCACATAATAATTGTCTTCAAATATCTGGAAGGATTTTGAAGATAGAATTTATCCGATGTAGCAAGAGGGCAGGAGTAGACCAATGGTTAAAGAGTAGAAGAAATAATTTTTTAGATCAATAAATAAATAACGACTCTCAAACAACAAAAACCATTGAAAAAGGGAATTAGTTTCTTGTTACCTCCGGTTATTTTTTGGTAATACTGTATCCCACAGTGGATCTAGATGGACTCAATAACGTGCTAAATAAGCTACTATTAAGGCTTAGAAAATTCAACATATACACCACATTTTTATTGAATTACATACACACACACACACATGATTGTGTGTGTGTGTGTGTGTGTGTATGTGTGTGTGTGTAAAGAATATACAATCTTATTTGAACCTAAAACTACAGTTTACTATGTTGCTTCTCCAAAATGGAATATTTTTAAGTCAGTTCAACCATGATGGTATCAGGATTCAAAATTATGTTGTCAAATGAAAGGCTGCAGAAATAAGGGTATTAGGTCAAGGAAGGAGAAGGCATAGGCCCAGAAGACCTACCTTTAATTATCTGAAGGACTATCACATAGAAGGAAAATTATACTAGTTCTGTGTGGATTGTTAATCCATTTTTTCCCAATCAAGCAAAGTGAGATTCAGAAAGGTTAAATGATTTTTCTAACACACAGCTAATAGGGTTTTATACTCAAGTCTCTCTTGATTCAAAGTCCAATGAAATCTCCATTGTCTTAGAAGATATCCTCCTGATCTGTTAGAATTATGACAAGAAGTTATGATTCCATAACTGATCCCATGATTTCTAATAAAGACTTTCTTATTATTCTTACTGTTCAGTGTAACTAGAATACTAAAAACATAAAGACCTGTCAATAAATTAAAAATCTCCATTTTTATTTTCAAAGAATAACTTAAATCATTATCATTGGTTCATGGAGTCAGAAATGAAATTAGAAGACTTCATATTAAATATATCAAAATGAGAGAGAAAACAAAATAAAATTTCTACCTCTTTAATTTCCCTCAGAGTACCCTTTTCCAGTATAAATCACAAAGTCTATGCAGACCACCCTATGATGTTGGACTTAATGCTCTATTTAATATTTACTGTAAAGGGTTGTTGCAATGCTCAAATGAAACAAAGTATATATATATATATATATTTTTTTTTCCCCCCAAAATGTAAACCCAATATATAACTGTCAAAAAAATCTAGGAAGAGTTTGACTAGCACAGAGTAAAATCGTAACCTCTTTGTTTCTGGATAGTATGTTTATATTGAAGCAGACTAAGATTGTATTTGTTTCCTAAGGAGTCCTACCATAACTGAAACATGCTCAGCTTACAAATAATTCAATTCCTTAAGTCTTTTTCATATAAACTTCTATTAAGTTAGATCACTTCCATGGCTTAACTGATAAAACTATTTCTTAAAAGTGAAAGGCTTTACATTTATCACTATCAAATTTCATCTTGATTGTTTCAGTCTGTATTCCACCCATCAAGTAGGTGTTGCTACTCAACAAATTAGTTATCACTCTAAGCTTTATGTAGTCCAAAAATATTAATATAGTATTTATATGATTTATTTATCTAGAAATTATTGATTTAAAATATTACCAAATAGGGCACTTCTCAGGTCTAAGACCTATGGTCATTGGTTACACATCTTCCTCTGGGCTGAAAATCAATACTTTGTTCAACAAACTATGAATATGCCAAGCCATTTAGAATATCAATGTTATACATATCATGAGAGGGGCTGTGCCTGATTGAAATATAAGCTATGTCTATAGCATTCCCATGATGTATCATGCTAGTAAAGCTTCTCCTCTTTCTTCCTGTCCCATACCTACTTACTCCTACATAAAATAATATTGGTATGATTTAACATGGTTTAGGAAGTTAGTAGTGACACATGGCACAACAGGAAAAGTGGCTTTATTCAGAGGATCCAGATTTGAATTCTGGATTTGCCGTTTACTCATAATGTGACTTTGGGCAAGTAACTTAAACTCTGATCCACATTTTTCAAACAAGGCAGCTGACAGATGACCTCCAAGGTTCCCTTCCAACATAATTTTATGATGTGCCTTTTCTAAGATACATTCACCTAATAATCAATTTCTGGAAATTTGCTGGGATTAACATTAATTTAGAAATTATAGTTTCAAGAATTCCCCCCTTTCTGGTTTTAGAAAACTGGGGTCCCATTTGTCTATTCCTAGCTCTTACATAGAACATGACTTGCCAGGATAGACAGAGACAAAGTCATTTAAAGTCGATAGATATTCTATTACTGTCTCTCATCTACCTGGGATGAAAATATATGACCTATGACAGAGGAGAAGGACTTTTAAGAACAGGATCCCTCTCTTTATGAGTTTATGATTAGTTTATCAGCTTAATTTATCAAATTAGTTCATGATCACTTTGAAATGTGAAGAAAGCCTGGTTTGAGGCACAGAAGTGAGGTAGGTATCCACAGCAGATTGTGGGAGGGTTACCAATGGAAATCTTAAAGGAGAGGCTGGATGCTACTTATCAAATTGGTGGGGTTTCCTATCTGACCTCTAAGGTCCCTTTCCATTCAAGTGATTCTGTGATACAAGACAGGTAAATTTCAGTGACATGAAAAGCTGATAAAGTATGAGATCTGTTCAAGATAAGGTATTGTGTGGATAACTTGGAGGATGCTGTGGATAGCTCAGAGTCTTTGTAAGGTTGGGTTAAGACCAGTGATGACAAATGTGCACACCTTCCAAATGTTTAATAAAATAAGACACAAAATAGTGGTCTTTAGATCCATATGCAGGCCACAGGGATCCATTTCTATTTGAGTTCAACACAAACTGGTTGGTTTATGGAAGAGGAGGGGTAAATTCAGAAGAATATTGAAGTGTTAGGAGTCACCTTGACCAACTCTTTTAAATTAAGTAATCCTTTTATACAGTCCATAGAATCTACACAAGAAGTTTTCAGACTCTGATTTTTTTTTTTTTGTAATTGTAGCTTTTCTGATGTGTGTAATTATGCTATTCAGTAAAGACAAAGCTATTATGTTTTCAGCTAGAACTATTTATACATTGATTTTGAATTTGCATTTCTGTATTGGTTTTCTACCTATTTAAAAAATCCAACTTTTTGTTATATATTTTATTTCAACTAAATAGACTGTAACAAAATTTTAAAAGTGAAAAACTTTTAAGCCAAAAAAAAGGTGTTACTTTTGCCTCTACTATTAAGAGAAAATACTGTTATTTCATCAACATTTCTCCAAAGAAAAGGTACAATGAGCAAAAAAAAAAAAAAAACAAAAAACAAAAAACAAAAAACTGCTTTGACAAAACTAAATAAATTAACAATAAGTTTGACTAAAAATCCAAGTTGTAACTGTTAACTCATATAATTCTATTTAGAGATTTATAGTCATCATATTAATTTTTAAATCATTTTATGATCTAAATTAAAAACATCTAATTTTGTGGCAAGGTACAATAGTTACTTTCAAATTATAGAATTGTTACAGGTATACAGAGACATATGAGAAATTATCAGTATTCAATTTTCACGAGTTAAGTGGTCTCATTAATTTCATTAAAGGCACTGACTACAGAATCCTTAAAAGAAATTACACTCTGCTATGTTATTGTTGTTCTTCAGTCATGTCTGATTCTTCCTAACCTCACTAGGATTTTTTGGTGGGTTTGGATTTTTTATCTTGGGGGCAAAAAATGTTGAGGGGTTTGCTACTTCCTTCTCCAGATCATTTTACAGGTGAGGAAACTGAGGCAAACAAGATTAAGTGACTTGCCCAAGGTCAAGTTAGTGTCTCAGGCTGGGTTTTGAACTCAGGTCTTCCTGATTCCAGGACCAGCTTCTATCCACTGTGCCAATTAGTTATTACTCCTTATTGACAGAAAGAGATGCTCTATATGGACTGGACTGACCTTTGGTTACCCTTCTTTAACTGTTTGGCTTACCACTATGGAATTAAACAGAAGAATTAAAATTTACCTGGCTTTAGCCAGGTTAGATTCCATTTAAAAAAAAAAACAAATATTAAAATTCTCACTTTTGCCACAACAATATTTAGAACCAATATGGTTCTATATGAAGAACAAGAGATAGAATTAAAGATTAGCAATTTTAGTTTGATAGTCCATTTTGTTGTTGTTGATGGTAGTTTCTTACCCAAGCCTATTATATACATCTATTTTTGTTGGCCTACTGCCTAAAGAATTGTTCATATTAAAAAAGAGAAGCAATTTAAATTTATTTGGTACTACTGAGAAAAAAATTCAGATTAAGTACAAAATTCTGATTTTACCTACAAGTTCTTGGGGCAAAAGCCAATGATTTAGATCAAGACAAATTCTGAATTCTTTTAAGTTACAAAATATAAACTATACAACCACCACACCTAGAAGGGCAACATCCATAATGAAAGGTCAATCCATTTTCCCACCTGTAGTGATAATTTGAGAAAAAAAAATTCTGAAGTCATGACTGACATCCTTTCCACAAGCCTTAATTGACCACAATATTTAAGGGAGCTATTTGAAAATTGCTGAACCGAAGGAGGAAAAACAAAACTACAAATTATTGATTAAAAAGGGGAAAAGTATTTTTCAAGAAAACACTGAGAAAGTAAATTTTAGTTAGGTTTATTCTCACTAGCAAAAATAATCCAAACTGTTAGAAAACATCAATCTTCGAAAGTCAATATTTAGACAAAGCTGGCAATCTTACTATCAGAGCAATCAAGAATGGCAACTCCCCCAAAGCTACAGATGTTGCAATGTCATGCCACAATTGGCTCAAACGATTGCATTTCTACCTAAAGTTAGTTTAAGCTACTGCATAAAAGAACATTATACACCTGAAGTTACTAAAAATAGTAGCAATGGCACAGATCTGCAAGGAGCTAGTATAAAATTACATGAAAATGCAGAACATTCACTTTTACTTTAAAATGCTTTATTTAATCAATAACTAGGAAAGAAATATTAAAAATATAAGAGGAATATTTTAAAAGCTAGTAATGTTAGATTCTTCTTAACATGGTTGCTTCAAAAGAAAAATCAAGTGGAAGATATTTTATCTATAGAAAAGCCATTAAGAAAAATTTTTACTTTCCTTATTTCAATACAGCAGTCATTATCAATACTTCTATAATGCATATTTTGAGTTTAAGCAATTCTCAAATAAACTTTTACTTTAATAACTTGACATACTTTGATAGGAAATAAAATAAAAATAAGCTAAAATTTAACAGTAGGATGACATCTGGCCCTGCAGTGAAACAGTTAACTCCTGCGCTGATCTGCACTTCTGATCCATTACATTTCTCACAAGCTGCGCTACAATGAGCTGAGCAAGTATCAACTGTAATATGATCCCAGAGTTTATGGAAAAAATAACTGCACATACCAACCATGCACATTTAATAAAATCTTTTTTTTTTAATGGAAATGTAACCGATAAACACAATTTAAGGCATATTTATTTCACTTTTGGTTTAACTTTAAATTTGCAATTCCTTTGCTTCTCTTACTCCTTCAAATAAAACAAAAACCAAAAAAAAAAAAAAAAAAAAAAAAAAAAAAAAAAAAAAAGCCAGCAGCCCTACTGCAGGGAAAAGAGGCTTGAAAAACAACTTTGATTGGCACTTGGCCTGACCCACAGAGGAAGAAAAACAGTTTTTGGACAAAGAGCGCAAATATTTGAGCTTGCTTACTTACATGGTTTTTTAATATTTACAAGAACAATCCCAGCGCAAAATGCATTTAGAGAAATTGACTAAAAACGGTCCTGCATTCCTCCTACTTAGTCTTTCGGTCCTGATGCATTTGCACAGCTCAGCAATTTTAATTCATTTACACTGGACAAACAGAAGCAGTTTAACTAATGTTTCTACTTAATCAAATGTAGAAATTGGTTGGGAAGAAGAAGTATAAACTGATTATAATATTACCCAGTGGGGTTTTTTAAAGCTGAAGTCTGATTAAAAGCCCTTTCATTCCAAAGGAGCACTTCCCCCCTCCTTAGCAATGTTTTTTTTTTTTTTTCTTTCCTGCTTTCAAGTAGAAAATAGATCAAGCCAAATATACTTAACAATACTGAAACAAACTTTCTATTAATCACTCAAGGAGGGCACAGGCTGATTAATCCAGGTAGACCAGGGAAATACTTTTGAAAGAAGTGGGGTTCGATAAAATGGGGGAGGGTAGGCATCTCTACGTCAGTCTCCTCAGGGAGACTAAAGCACCGAAATATTGATTAGCATTTTCCCATAGGCATAAAGTTCGACTTGCTTTTTTCATTTATTTTAGAAACAGTCAGGTATAGATGCACACGGCTGGAAAAGGGAGTTTGGGGGGCGATGGTGGGGGGGGGGATGGTGGCAAGTGTGCAAAGATAGAATCAACCCGCATAGAGCTCACCAGGTTCTTTAGGACAAACGGACTGGCTTTTTCCATATTTTATACAGACCGATCTGCACATCAACAAGAAGAGCAAAACAGAAAACTGCAGAGGGAGGTGAATTAAGTTGCAATGGCCAACGGAGACAGGTTCCCTCCCCCCCATTCAGTCTCCCACCACCACACAAAAAAGGAATGGGAATGGGGACAGCAAGAAGCAAAATCAGACACACACACACACACGCGAGCCGATAAAAAAGCCCCCTTTCCTCCCTGGCCCAGAGAGCGCCCCCGGAGCCCGGGGGCGCCACAAACTCCAGGTTACAAGGTGGCCTTTCCCCGGAGAGCGGGGACCATACCGGGGGCACGGGGGTCCCGTACCTTCCTCAGCACTTTCCGGCAGTTGGTGCAGAGCAGGTAGTCGGCGGCGGCGGGGGCGGGGGGGCCGTTGCTGCTCCGGTTCATCCTGGCCGAAGGGCGCCGGGAGGAAGAGGGCGGGGGCCGGGACCGGGATACTAAGGGGGCGCGGAGGTGAGGAGCCCAGCGAGGCGGGCTGTCACCGGCACCGCGGGACCTGCCGCTGCACCCCGCCTGCCCCGGCCTCCGGCTGCTACTCCTCCCGGGCTGGGGGGCAGGGGGCGGCACCGGACGGGACCGGGACGGGAGCACGGGGGATCCGGAGCAGGGCAGAGGGGCAGCGGTGGAAGCCGGTGACCGAGGAGGATACGTCAGCGGCAGCGGCAGCGGCAGCAGCGACGGACAACTACGGCGGCGGCGGCTGCTGCTCCTCACCGGTCCGAGGTTCCACCCGCCCCCATCCTCCTCCAGCCCCCCGCCCCCTCCCCCTACCAGGCTAAAGACGAACCACCGCTGCCGCCGCCGCCGCCGCCGCCGCCGTTGCTGCCGCCGCCGCCGCCGCCGCCGCCGCCGCCGCAGCAGCAACTCCAAACGGCCCCGCCCCCCTTCTCCCCACCACCTTCGCCACCTCCACTCTCTCCCGGAACCGCCCCCTCCGGCCAATCCGAGGGCCTCGTCCACGCCCCCTAGGCTTTAGTCCTCAACCAATGACCGCCGCCCGTTGGCTGGAGGAAGCACGAGCCAATCGCCGGGGCCGAAGTCGCCTGGAATCTCCGGGCAAGTTGAGTTTATCTCTGAGGCTCGAGCTGAGGGGAGATGGCGGGTTAGTGGAAGGGAATGAGCGCAGCGTGCGCTCCTCAGCCAATAGGAGAGGAAGGGTGTCGTGTATGCAAATTAGATTCCAGGTAGCCCTGCCTCCTTCTTCGGTATCGGCCCCGCCCCCTTTTCTCTTCCCCTGCAGACAAGGAGAAGGGAGTGAGATAAATAGCTGGAGGCGAGAGAACTGGAGCGAGTTTGAGATGGAGCTAAATGTTTTCTGTGCTCTTGGGGAGGGGGGGGCGGGGTTAAGCCTTTGCTGCCAACGGTTCAGTGGTTAGGGTTTATTTTAGCTGAGCCAAGAAAAAGCAAAGCCTTATAAAGAAGACTTTGCAGCCCCCTCACACCTTGTCTCTGAGGATCCCAAAGAACTTTATGCATCATTTGTCTTTCACCTTGCCTTACAAAGGACCAAATGAGGTATGGGGTAGAGAGGGAACGTTTGAAGTGTACGATGAATAGTCCAAGCTCATTCATTCTTCCATCCTCACCAATGAGAAAGAAGAGGAGAGGGCAATTATTTAGTGGACTGAAAGGGACCACAAGAGACACATCTGTCTTCTTACCCGAACTCCTCTTTGAGACAAGTTGATCGCACCCATGCAGAAACCAGAACACTGTCTAGGAAGGCACGTTCTAAATTGTCTGTGGAGCCTTTTAGAGCAGTTGGGCTGTTGTTAATGCCTTCTTCCCCAGGGCTTTTAACAAATGGTGAGTCAGGGTTTTTCGCGTCCATGCTAATGCAAAGGAGAGGCAATGTCTAATTAGGAGAAGAGTCCAGTGGAAAGTGTTCTAATCTCAGGATGGGTGGAACCGGGTCTTCTAGTGTTGCCAGCAAACCCCCACGCCCCGGTTCGACTGAGTGGGTACAATACGCCTACAATCCGTGACCTGAGAAATTTGAAATCCAGAGAGAACAAAGACAGTGGTTGTCAACTAACGCGAATGAATTCCTCCACACGAATATAAGGAGATCGGGAGATGGAGACTTCGAAACCTATGACTCGGGGTTCCTGGAGAGGGATGCCTTTATCTGAAGCATAGCTACCTGCCCTTCTGGGCTGTGAGCATATATGGCAGTACCTTAGGAATGACATCACCTGTTTTCTGCCTCTAGGACAGGAACAGTATTCTCAGCTTCTTCCGCTTTAAAGGTCTAGCATATCCACGTTTGGTGAGATACTGCAGTTGACAGAATCTGTAGGGGTGATTTAAATCCACTGTTTCAGTTTGCCTGCATTTTTAATGGAGTTGCACCGGTTGGTTTCCCCACTGTGGTGTTTTCTTGTGATGCAAAATCAGAAAGGTACACTTGGAGGAGCTAGCAAGTTTGCATATCAAAGCTGTTATACAAAAATTTGTGGGTATAACCGTCTCTTTTTCCTTTCCTAGCAGCTGCCTCCACTGTGTCCCTTTGTGAAAGCTTTACATACATAGGCAGTTCTATACACCAAACAAAGAGAATGGAAACCTGGAAATTTAAAAAAATAATAATAATTTTACCAAATGGATAAAGCAAACCCAAAGATGTAGTTTATCTGGTTTGACAGATTGATTTAATGAGATTAACTAGATAACTACTAAATGCCGCCTCACTTGGTAATGTACCCTTAACCTATAATGGGATTTGGAAAAAAGAAAAATATGTTCAACTAGATCAAAGTGGAAAAGCAAGGAAATTCCATAAAGGAAGGAATATAATATATATCCTTCAGTGCAGAAAAACAAGGGGCACAGTTAAAGTCAGCAAGAGAGTTTCCCTAGGAACTGGAGCATATATGTTTCTTCCTTTAGTTCTAAATTTCTTGGGCTGTATCCTGGTTGGCTCCTTCTAATTCAGTTTTTGTGTGAATTAGTTTTTTATTTTTTTTATTTTTTTTTTTAAGGAGAGGAGTTCTGAAGATTAAATAAATTGGTATCTAGAATTGAATATCCTCAAATGGTATTTTAACTTTTCAGTTGTGTTTACTATTACACTGGAGTCTCCTTATGTGGCTGTTTTTGGCTTTATAGGTGAAACCATTTTCTTAATGAGGTCCTTTAGGTAGTTTAGTAACAAAATTCCCCTGGATTGAGTCCAAGATTATCTAGCCTTACACTGAATTTCTCTGCAGCAAATAATGTTGTAGCAGTACTATGTAGTATTTTAGTGAGAAATCCAGTTTTCCCCCAATTTTCTCCCACTATAGATACACAGTGAGCTAAGCTTAAGCCTGAGATTCAGAAGTACTATTCCCATCCAAATAATAATAATAATAATAATTGAACTCAAGAGCCCATGGTATCATTCTTGTATAAATCCTGGACAAACTCAGACTGCCCCCAAAGTCCATAGTTCCTGTTTTGGGGAGGGGAAAAGATGCAAAATATGTCTTAACTTTTTATTTAGGATTATGGAATGATGAAACTGGAAAGAATCTTAGAGAGCATCAATGTGGTTTAGTGGAAAGAGTACTGAGTGAGTACTGCAGCCATAGACCTGAGTTTGATTCCCATACTTACTATTGTGATGTGTGATACCTGACCTCTCTAGCTCTTAATTTCCTCAGTTTGTAAAATGAGGAGATTGAATGTACTATGTGACTTTTAAGATCCTTTCTAAATCTCCGTCTATAACCATATTCCATTCTTATTACAGGTAGTTCAATGACTCAAGCAAAGTTATACAGCTAGTAACAGAGCATGGACTAAAATCCAAGTCTCTTGAATCCTATTCCAATTTCCTTCCACTACATTGCATTAACTGTATCCCATAGTTCACTAATAGTTTATATGCCTACTTTTTCCAGACTCCAAATGAGGCTACTTGCAAAGCCTAGTTAAAAGTAAACTTTATTTTCTTGAAATTGGAACTGTCCTTCCTCTCCCTATCCCACTCCAACTCTGGGACATATGGTCACCATATCCATAGCTTATTTAAATTAAGCCATGCTCCATGTCTGGCAAGCTAACATTTGCTGGGGGGGGGGGGTTCCATAAAAGTAGACGGGGGGGGGGAAAAAAAGGCGGGGATGGGGAGGGGGAGTAGGGGAAGAGGGAAGAAGAGTTACAAACCCAGGAATCAATGTGGCTTTCACTGCTAGGGTTTTGGTATTATTGAAGCATAGCAATGTGCCTATATTTAAAATAATGGAATTTTCAAATTTATAAATCTTTGGAGATAGTATAGTCTAATGGCAACATTTTACAAATGAAAACTAGACTCAGAAAAATTAAGTGATTTGTCCAAGATCATACATTTAGTGTCAGAGTATTAGAATTCAGGTCTCCTAATTTACTAGTCCTATGTCTTTGCAATGTACCACATTTCTGCCCTTTAAGACAATGTGAATATAAGAATATAAATGGGGGCGGGGTAGGGAGCCAGCTAGATGACACAATGAATAGTGCAGTTTTATTTCAGACAGTTAACACTGCCTAGCTGTGTGACCCCAGACAAGTCCCTTAACCCCATTTGCCTTACAAAAGAAAATAAAAAGAATATAAATGAGGATTTCAATGTACAAAGCAGTCACATTCTTGGACACTTAGTGAGATTGGTAAAAAACTGATAGGAATCCTCATTAATGAGGATGATTGTCAATATTAGTAAATATATAGACTCATCTGGTTTTTTTTTTAAATGTTCTAGTTTAAAATTCCAGTGTCAGGGTTGGAGGTCCAAACAATTCTTCATCATGCTGCTGATGAACAAAAATGTCTACTTTTATGGAACAGCCAAACTCTATTTCATCTGCAGTCTCCTGGTGTGTGACTTTAATTCAAGGTTTTAGTTATTGGCTGTGGAAATCATTCCAAATTCTATTCTTTTCCTGTCATTTCTGGGGTCACCTTCCCACCCCACCTGCTTTTAGACCTCACAGAGGTCGAAATATAGACAACTCTATCTACTTTTATCCAAGTTATATAGAGATATAGTTACATACAACACAAACAAGGCACTGCACAAGTGTTTGTTGAATGAGTGAATGAATTTAAGATCTTTGTTATTCCTTCCTAAGGAAATTAAAAGCACTGAAACTCAAAACAGCCAATTTTAATACTTAGGATCATAGATTTAAAAAGAGAAAAGAAAGGATTTGGGTAGCTGGAACATTAGAGATTATCTCAATCTATCTATTTTTATAGATAAAGAAAGTGGAGTCTGGAGAAGTTATGTGAGTTTCCTAAGATAATAAAAGTAGTATGTACTAGACCTGTAATTCTGACGTAGGACCTTGGATCCTAGTAGCCATTCTGATAAAAGACTTTGGTAGGAGAATAAAATTGTATTTCTGGGATAAAAAGAGGTTTCATATTATTTGTGGATTTCAGTTATCCATGACATATAATGCAAAAGTTCTCTAAATGTTTCTATTCATAGTTTATATTCTACTAAATTTGTTGAGCTCTAAAAATCCTCCCCAGTTAAATCCAAGAAATAGGTAGCCAGACATGTTGGAAAACCAAAATACATGCAGATTATCACATGAAAATGCATGGGCAGCACATTGAGTTAATCCACCCATGACTACATTTAAATCTATACTGATATGTGTATGCAAATGATAATTGCTTTAACTAGACACTGAAATGGGCTCAGAATTGAGCAGGAGTATCTTGGGTTGAATGTATTTGGGTAAATCATACAATATTTTCAACGATTAGCTGTATGCTGTTGCAAAAGCCTTTCACTTTAAAACTGATATGCTATCTGCTAATGCTACATAACTAAGCATCATGGAACACTAAGCTCTCAGAAGAATCATAAACATATGTAAGTCCAAGGTCAATAGAATATATAGAGAGGGCTGCAGAATATGCTAAAGAATGACTTGTAATGGAGAAATGATTTCAAAAACATCATTAAGAATATGAGATATGGCCATTGAATAGTGGTAAGCAAAATGGATTTGAATCCCGTGTACATTGTATCTGATTCCCAGCTAAGAGCCTATTTGTAGTAGAGAAATAGGTGGAGCTGTCATATTTAGAGCTAGAAATAGCCCATTGATTTGGCTATGTTTGTTATATCCAAACAATATTTTTTGAAAGAGCATAGAGATAGATCCTCCTTATGAGAATTACAGAAAGGCGTGGCCAACAATGGCAAATGATTAGAAAGATTGTGTTCTAAAGTAATGTGATTATGAACTCATGGATTTGTTCAGTAGAATCTAGGTTTCTTGAGGGATGGTAGTCTATTTTCTTTTTATTTTTCTGGCCTCAGCACAGTGCCTATTATATAATAGTATTTAATAAATGCTTGGAGAATTTAATTGAGCCTAGATATCTGTCAGTCTTCAATAGTAACTTAAGTAAAAAATACTTCAGAAATTATGTTTATTCATTTTGATAAGTGCAAAGTAAAAGGTATCTAGTGCTTAGAAATAATACCACACAGAAAATATACTAGATTTATAGTTTTAGTAGGATTTACTGCAGGTCATTTAAAAAAATTGGAGTTGGCTGAAGGAGTATATAGTTCTGTCTTAGAAGCATTATTGAATACAATAGACCATTTAAAAGAAAAATCATTCATTTCCACCTGTCTGAAATGACTTACCTTCTCTTCTTAGCCTATCAAAATCTCATCTATCCATCACCTTATCTAAACAAACTCCTCACAAAGACTTTCCAAACTACATCCGCCCATAATGATTTCTTCTTCCTCTGACCTTAAGATTTAGCAATTTCATTTTAATAATCATCTTAAAACACTAGAACTCTTTTGTATCCTTCAAGACTGCTCAACTGCCAACTTCTACATCAAGCCTTTCTTGATCCTTCTCCTAGCTGTTGGTGTCCTCTCCCCTCAAGTTCTCTTAACTTATTTAATATATATCTCTATCTGTACATGCTGTTTCACTGACAGTGTAAGTTTTTTGAGAGACCTTTACATCACTGCCTAGCACAGTGTCTGATAACATGGAAGTTCTTAATAAATGTTTGTTGATTGATATCTCCACTGAGTGAATGTAAGATACCATGTGTTAGGGAATGAGGGCACAAAATCAATCAACATTAATTTAATTAAACATCTACAGAGTTTAAAGATGGAACGTTATATGAAAGAGAAGACCAATTTTACAGGATCCCAAGTACTGGAAGGAAAATTATATCCAACAAGGCTGAAAAGATAGGTTTTGACCAGATTTTGTACAGCTTCAAAAGCTAAACAAAGGAGTTTATATTTTATTCTATGGTCAATTAAAAAACTACTGGAGATGATTGGGTGGGGGAGTAATATGATCACATCTGAGCATAAATAAAATTACTTTGGCAAGCACATGTGGAGTAAAAAAAAAAGAGAAGTGAGACTTGAAGGAGAAAAATTAATTGAAACTATTATAACAATCCAGGTGGATGTTAATAAGAACCTGCACTGTCAATAGTCCTCTTAGTAAAAAGTGGATCAATCAATAGTATTTAATAAGAATCTATACTATTTGTGTCACTGGGCTAGATACCAGAAATTCAAAGACAAAGAATGAAGAATCTAGAGCAGAATGCTGAAGAATATCCACAATTAAGGGGTATGATATAGATGATGAGCCAACAAGGGAAATGGAGAAGTAGTAATCAGATAGTTTGGAGGAAAACCAGAAGAGAGCAGTGTCATGAAAACTCAGAGGAGAGAAACTAGTTAGAATGAAAGAGTGGTCAATAGTATCAATAAGTCAAGAAGAATTAGAACTGAGAAGAAAATATCAGCTTGGTGATTTAAGAAATCACAGGTAATTTTGGAATGAGAAACTGCACTTAACAGTTAAGAGTGGAAACTAGATTATAAAAGGATTAAGAAGTGAGTGAGAGAAGAGGAACTGGAGCTTTATCAAGGAAGAGAGATATATTATGATAATGTAAGGAAATGGTGGGGTCCAATGAAGGCTTTTTTTTTTTTTTTTTTTTAAACATGTGCATGTTTGAAGGCAACAGGAAGAAATCAGTAGATGGGGAGAAACTGAAGATTTGATGACTGAAGTTTCAGCCTCTTGCAAAAGACAAGGAGGATTAGGATAAAGTACAAATGTAGAGAGGCTGGCCTTGGTAGAAAGATGCATCACCAGACTGGAGAAGAGAGAACTCTCATCAAATGATCTCAATTTTCACAGTAAAGGAAGAGTCTTCTAAGAGAAGGGGAGAAGTATGAGAGAAGTTTGAGGTTTGGAATAACTTCTGTGGGAAGGGAGGTAAGAGAATCATTTGGTGAAGCATAAAAGTACTGCCTTTTTGCATTGGATCCAGTTCAGAATGTATAACACAAATGTGTAATGTACCTAGTTAGTATAATTGTGAGATTTCCTTCAGCTTTGCTTAACAGTACAGAAGTGGGAACAGAGTTCCTGGCAGATGGTAGGATAGTCTGAAAGGAAGGTTTAGTAAGAGAAAGGCAAGCATGGGACAAAAAGGCAAGGAATTGTGGAGCAAGTAAAGGACAGTACAGAGCTGAAATGACCATCTCTTGGATTAAGATTGGAGATTATAGTGAAGTCAAAGTTGCATTTAGTATTAAGAAAAGAAGTCAAAGTTGGATTTAGCATTAAGAAAATATCTAGAGAAAAGGAAATGGAGTTCTGAATGAAGGTAGAGACTAGGCTTAGGAGAGTTGAGACATAGGAAAAGGTTATAGTAACTCAGGATTATGCCAGAGTTTCTAACTTAAAAAGGAATACCAGTGAGTAATTGTAAGATATGATATGTAACTTCATCCTTATTTCCCCTTGAAATGGAGTGAAGGAGTGAAGGTCACCTTATCTAAGGAGGCTGAGTAAAAGGTTAGTAAGTTCAAGGTAGAATCTAAGTGGATATGGGTGAGGAGTTAGGAAGGTTAGATGTTGGGAAGGAAAGAAAAATGTTGAACCAGGTGTTCAGTTTCTTAAGAAAGAAGGAAGAATGACGCGTAGAGGTTAGTATGGTATATAGCCATCCCTAATTTTGATAGGGTAGAAAAGTTGGAGTTTGGAAACTTTTGAATTTGGACTGAGTAGGAAGAAAGTTTGCTGAATGACTTGGGAAAGGGAGAGTCTATAAGTGACAGTGGATCACAAGAAATATTCTAATTCCTCTACAAGGACCAGAGAGAAAGAATACTCAACACTATAAGAGTTTTCATGGTATTAGGGAAATGCAACACATGCCCAGACATAAGTTATTTAAAATTCTTTTAAGTTCTATATATACTATGGAACCATGAATACAGACTCTAGAAAAGCTCTTTGCCTGTGGTAGATGTAATATTGAAAATTTATTTATTAAACAAGTAATTAGCTGGGAGTCAGAAGACAGGTTTCATTCTTGTCTATCACTTTATCTCCCTCCCTTTCTCCCTTCCTTCCTCTAGCCTTCCCTCCTTCTCTGTCTGTCTGTCTGTCTGTCTGTCTCATTTTCTCTGCCTCTGTAGCTATCTCTCCTCTTCTTCCTCTCTCTCCCTGTTTCTGTCTCCCTCTTTCTCTGTCTCTATTTTTATGTATTATCTCTTTTACTCTCTCTGTTTCTACCTCTTTTTCCTTCCCTTTCTCTTTCAAAAAAATACTTTGCCTCTCTAGTAGTTTATTTACCTCTTTTGTTCATACCTGCCTCAAAGCAAGGATGTGGAGAGAATAGGAATTAAGTTACATATAGACTTTTGAAAGATAGAGCTAAATTCTTTAGCTAACACACCTTCATTCTTGTCAACAATAATTCAGCAAACATTTAGTCAGAAGTTAAATTCTAACTTCTCTCTGTAAGGCCTCATACTTGGTGCTCTGGATATTTATCTAAAAATCTTGGTCCTCTGTGGATCACTAAATGTGTATTCCATTAAACAACATAAAACTTTTTTAAAAATTTCCCCTTTTCCAGGAGAATACATCATTTTCAGTCTCTTTTCAGCAGAGCTTCACCTCTTTTGCCTCCCCACAACCCCCTTGAATGTTAAAGAAATTGTTTTATTATTTACCAGTTTGCAAATGCAGTAATTTGTCTCTTACACAAAGGAATTTCTACTTCACACAGTTACAAATTGATTACTCCCTTTGAGCTGCTAATTGGGTTCTTGGTATTTTTTCCCTAGCCACTGTTTTCTCTTTCCCTATACACATCTCACTGGGAGAGAAAGTGTATAATCAAGAAAGAACCAGAGTTGTAGTTGTATTTTCTATAATCTTGTCAAAAGATTATTAATTCTAATCACTGTTATTAGTTGAATCTTTTCTGTCCCCAAAAATATTCATGAAGATCTCATTTTTTAAAAAATAAAGTAAATTAATGACAATGAAAGTGAGGGTAAGAGATTATAATTGGATGCAAATTAGATCTGTACCTTGATTGAGAAAAACAAATTACATCTTCATTTTGGTACAATTGATTTCCTTTGTAATCCTATGTATTTTGTTTTATGCATTTTAAAACACTAT
Organism: Sarcophilus harrisii; assembly: GCF_902635505.1. Classification (NCBI taxonomy): domain Eukaryota; kingdom Metazoa; phylum Chordata; class Mammalia; order Dasyuromorphia; family Dasyuridae; genus Sarcophilus; species Sarcophilus harrisii. Next base: position 468,303,153 of record NC_045428.1, read on the forward strand.
TCTGAAGAGTCTATATAGGCTTCACCAAACTACCATAAGGATCCAATTGACAAAAAAAGGTTAAGAACCCCTGATTTAGAAGAAAGCCTTGGATCTGGGGAAAAAGATAGATGACAGTTCCATAGGAAGAGAAGGCATGAATGAATTGTAAAGTTGTGATTGGCCCTAAGAAGAGAATAACTCCACAAGGTCTGTTGATGGCTGAAGGTTAAAGCTAAGTGAATTCATAGAGGACATGGGATCTTATTACGGTCTAAAAGCACTAGAATTCAAGTGAGAAGGTCCTGGGTTCCAGTGGCCTCCAAGACTTTTTTTTTTTTTAATTATAATAACTTTTTATTGACAGAACCCATGCCAGGGTAATTTTTTACAACATTATCCCTTGCACTCACTTCTGTTCCGATTTTTCCCCTCTCTCCCTCCACCCCGCCCCTAGATGGCAAGCAGTCCTATATAAGTTAAATATGTCGCAGTATATCCTCCATACAATATATGTGTGCAGAACCAAACAGTTCTCTTGTTGCACAGGGAGAATTGGATTCAGAAGGTAAAAATAACCTGGGAAGAAAAACAAAAATGCAAACAGTTTACATTCATTTCCCAGTGTTCTTTCCTTGGGTGTAGCTGCTTCTGTCCATCATTGATCAATTGAAACTGAGTTAGATCTTCTCTTTGTCGAAGAAATCCACTTCCATCAGAATACATCCTCATACAGTATCATTGTTGAAGTATATAATGATCTCCTGGTTCTGCTCATTTCACTTAGCATCAGTTCATGTAAGTCTCTCCAAGCCTCTCTGTTTTCATCCTGCTGGTCATTTCTTACAGAACAATAATATTCCATAACATTCATATACCACAATTTACCCAACCATTCTCCAATTGATGGGCATCCATTCATTTTCCAGTTTCTAGCCACTACAAACAGGGCTGCCACAAACATTTTGGCACATACAGGTCCCTTTCCCTTTTTTAGTATCTCTTTGGGGTATAAGCCCAGGTAGTAGCACCTGGGTCAAAGGGTATGCACAGTTTGATAACTTTGGGGGCATAATTCCAGATTGCTCTCCAGAATGGTTGGATTCATTCACAACTCCACCAACAATGCATTAGTGTCCCAGTTTTCCCGTATCCCCTCCAACATTCATCTTTATTTTTTCCTGTCATCTTAGCCAATCTGACAGGTGTGTAGTGGTATCTCAGAGTTGTCTTAATTTGCATTTCTCTAATTAATAGTGATTTGGAACACTTTCATATCAGTGGTAATAGTTTTGATTTCATCATCTGAAAATTGTCTATTCATATCCTTTGACCATTTATCAATTAAAGAATGGCTTGATTTCTTATAAATTAGAGTCAATTCTCTATATATTTTGGAAATGGGCCTCCAAGACTTAATACCCATGTAAGTGGATAACCCATTTAATCTCTAAAGAGTTCCAGTTACTTCAACTATAAAATCGTCAGTCAAGTATTAACTCCTGCTATAGGATACAAATAGAAAGAATGAAATGACTACTATTTGCAAGGAATTTACATCTTAATGGGGGAATTAACAAATACATGTAAATATATAGAGCATAAATACAAATTAAAAAAAAAGGCTATAGAAATGTGAGCCACTATTATTATTCACTTTGACATTATTCTCATCAACTGCTCATCTCAATTTCCTCTTGCAAGCTTATAAGTTCTATCAACAATACAGGATATAAGTTTTTCCCCTTCCAAGAATAGAAAAGCATATTTCCTTCGCCAAAAAGGAAACAAATTCATGTTGGCCAATACTTAATGTGTTACAGTAACCACTTAAAGTTATTGTATATATTCAAGAGGAAGATGCTTACTTGAAACTGCAGGCTTCTCTAATGACTCTCCATCCCATCCTTGTGAAACTTACTCTAACACTGAAGCTACTGATTCATTTTATTGACTGACATTGAGCTCAATTTGGGTATGACAGAATGGCTTAAAAACTATCTTTTTGTCTGCTAGGAAGGAAAACTAACAGCAAGAATATACTACTAGGTGGGCTTTGTTATTAAAGCTTGGACAAATACAAATACTCTGTGTTTAGCTGGGGGTGGAGAGGAATCATCTTCCCTGTCCCTATTAACAAAGCCTGGGGTACTTAGGCCTCTCTACCTGTAAATCCAAATTACTATGATCTTAAGAATGCCTTATCTTCCTACTAGTTCCCAGCCTATCTGCTCTTTTAGGTTGGGGAAGGAGTAGAGAACTAAAGAGAGGAGTGGGGAAAAAAAAACCTAGAAGTGATAGGACAAAGGAGATACTGGAACAGAAAGGAGGAATGGATACATTGAAAAAATTGGATTGATTTTTTTTATCTTACTCCCCAAACCTCAAATCCTTCATCAACCCAAAACTTCAAGCATTGGCTATGTATAATAACAAAGTAATTTATCGAATGTAGAACACATCGACTTCATAATATATATTAATTTTTCTATGCCTTTTAAACAACAGAGATCTTTTATGGAACCTTGTTTTTTAAATCTTATAACCCTTGGATAGTTTAACATGTTCATGTTGAGTTTTAATTTGTTTTATTGTAATGCTGTTTTATTTTCAGGACTTAAAAGTAATAACTGTTTTTTAAAAATGTTGTTCACCATTGCTGCTGCAGATCCCACAAGCTCCAATTTTATCTTTCTGATACAAAAACAACAACAACAACAACAACAACAAAAAACCAAATACATATAAGCTAAAACTCCCTTAGTGACAATTTTCATAAATGTTTGTATATAAGACTGTTAGTCCCTTAAAGATGTTATTTGTTCAAAAAAAGAAACTTCAGTTGCCTTAATTTCCTCAATGTAATGGATTATTTCACACTTGTATTGGATTATTATGGGTAGAAAATTATGGGAAAACATTTATGTTCCCTAACTTCCATTTTTTAAAAAGCATGTTTTTTTCCTTGAATTTTCCCCTATTTTTCAGAGATAATTATTTGATTACTTTCTTCCCTTACTTTTCATGCTAAAATTCTTTGTACATAGGAGACTGATCACCTGTGCATCATTTTTCCTGCAGCGGGGGAATGGGAGGCAATCAGGATTAAGTGACTTGCCCAGGGACACACAGCTAATAAGTATCCGAGAACAGATTTGAACTAAAGTCCTCCTGACTTCAGGGCTAGTGTTTTATCCACTAAGTCACCTACTTTCCCCTCCCCTGTGAATTTTAATGTTCCATTTCTATAAAAGTTAATGGTACTTCTGGGACTTCCCTGTTTCTGAGGAATCTTGAACATTTGAGAGCTGATGATTTTCACACCCTGTCTCTGTTGGGTTAGAATTTCTAAGGCCCATTTCCCAAAATCATATGCAATCATATTTAAGAAGAGGGGCATATAGTTGAGCAAGTATTTTTTTCCAAACTTGTAATTATGTATAACAGTTCTATTTTTCTTTGTCCGGACCTGTGATATTATTGCTGTGAGAAAAGAGAGCCCAGGACTCTGAACCCAAGAGGATTTGGAATAGTGTGTTTGCTTCTTGCCCTGCCTAGCCCTTGTTCACCTACCTCTTTCTAGGCAACATCTGGTGAAGCAATCCCTGGGGAAAACTGGTGGTATAGCACGTCTATGGAAGACAAGGAGAAGAAAATTCTCACCACAAAGTCCTCAGCATTGTCAATTAGTTCAACATCAGCAATGGATATGATTTTGTGAGTGGAAATAATATTAAGAAAGAAGCATTACCATTTGCTTTACTATTGCACCCTAAGGACCATGGGCCTCTTCCATCTGACATAAAACTGAAACCTTCCATATGTGTTGCTTCCTACGGTAGAATGCGAAGTCCTTGAGAACAGGGACTGGTTTATGTTTCTACTTGTATCCCTAGGGTTCAGCAAAATTGTTTTGAACATAATAATTGATTAATAAATCCTCATTCATTCATACCAGTATATATCTTCAATTTTTCTACATTGTATAGTTTAAGAGAGTTGCCTGGGATATTTAGAGTTTAAATAATTTGCCCAGCCTAAATGACAGCCATGTTTATGGCTGAGGAAGATTTGTGTCTGGGAGTCAGACAAATTTGGGCTCAATTCCAGGATACTTCTCTTTATTTATTTTTTATAATAGCTTTTTTTATTTTTCCAAATACATGCAAAAATAGTCCTCAATATTGCTTTAAAAAATAATAACATTTTTCAAAATACATACAAAGATAATTTTCAACATTCATCCTTGCAAAACCTTGTGTTGCAAATTTTTCTCCCTCTCTCCTTTTTCTCCCCTCCCTAGACAGCAAGTAATCCAATATATGTTAAACATGTGCTATTTTTCTAAGCATATTTCCATATTCATTGTGCTGTCAAGAAAAATCAGATCAAAGGAGAAAAAAATGAGAAAGAAAAGAAACAAAGCAAATAACAGTTCTCTCTCTGGATGCAAATGACTTTCCATCATAAGCCTATTGGAATTATCTTGAATCACCTCACTGTTGAAAAGAGTCAACTCCATCATAGTTGATCTTCACATAATCTTGTTATTTGTACAATGTTTTCTTGGTTCTACTTACTTCACTTAGCATCAATTCATATAAATCTTTCCAAGATTTTCTGAAATCAGCCTGTTCATTATTTCTTATAGAACAGTAATATTCAATTACATTTACATATCATAATTTATTCAGTCATTCCCCTACTGATGGGCATCTACTCAATTTCCAGTTTCTTCCCAGTACAAAAAGGGCTGCTATGAACATTGCACATGTGGATCCTTTTCCCTTTTTTATGATCTCTTTGAGATACAGACCCAGTAGGGACACTGTTGGATCAAAGGCATGCATAGTTTGATAGCCCTTTGGGTATAATTCTAAATTGTTCTCCAGAATGGTTGGATCAATTCACAATTCCATCAACAATGTATTAGTATAATGGTTTTCCCACACCCCCTCCAACATTTATTATTATTTTTCCTGTCATCTTAGCCAATCTCAGATGTGTGTGTAGTGGCACCTCAAAGTTTTCTTAATTTGCATTTCTCTAATCTAGTAGTCCTCAAACTTTTGTTTTCAGTATCTTTGTCCTATTAAAAATTATTGAGGATCTCTCCAAAGAGTTTTTGTTTATCTGGATTATATTTATAGACATTTACCATATTGGAAATAAAAACTATTTTTGAATTTGTAGACCCTCTAAAAGAGTTTCAGAGATCCCCAGGATTCTCTAGACCATACTTTGAGAACCACTGCTCTAATCAATATTAATTTAGAACATTTTTTCATGACTAGAAATGGTTTTAATTTCTTCATTTGAAAATTGTCTCTTCAAGAAATGAATGCAAGGAATAATGTTGTAAAAAATTACCCTGGTATGGGTTCTGTCAATAAAAAAGTTATTAAAAATTAAAAAAAAAGAAAATTATCTTCATATCCTTTGGCCATTTATCAATTGGGGAATGACTTATATTCCTATAAATTTGAGTCAATTTTCTATGTGTTTTAGAAATGAGGCCTTTTTCAGAAACACTGACTGTAAATTCCCTCCCCTCCCCCTCAGCTTTCTGCTTTCCTTCTCATCTTGGCTACAGTGGTTTTATTTGTTTAAACACACACACACACACACACACACACACACACACACACACACCCCTTTTTAATTTAATGTAATCAAAATTATCCATTTTGCATTTCATGTAATTCATGCATTTCATAATGTTCTCTAGTTCTTCTTTGGCCATAAATTCCTCTCTTCTCCACAGATTTGAGAGGTTGACTACTTCTTGTTTTCCTAATTTGCTCATAGAATCACCCTTTATGTCTAAATCATGAACACATTTCAACCTTCTCTTCAATATAGAGTGTTAGATGTTATTCAGTCCTTAGTTTCTGCCATACTATTTTCTAGTTTTCCCAGCAATTTTTGTCAAACAGTGACTTCTTATCTTAAAAGCTAGAGTCCTAGAGTTTATCAAATATTAAATTACTATAGTCATTGATTATTGTGTCTTGTGAACCTAATGTATTCCACTGATCCATTAATCTGTTTCTTAGCCAGTACCAAATGGATTTGATGATTGTTGCTTTTTAATATAGTTTTAGGTCTGGTACAACTAAGCCACTTTCCTTTGCATTTTTAAATTGATTTCCTTGAAATTCTTGACCTTCTGGTCTTCCAAATGAATTTTGTTATTATTTTTTTCTAGTTCTATAAGTAATTTTTTGGCAGTTTGACTGGAATGGTGTAAAGGTTGGGCGAGTAGCTCCCTGGAGGCCTCAGGAACAGCCAAAGTCAGAATAACTATAAGTCCTTGGTCTTTAGAGGGAGAAGTGAAGGAGACAGACAAATTGCCACAAGCTTACCACCAATCTCTCTCCTCCTGGTCCTGCCGCAAAGTGAAGTTCTCTGGCCTCTCTCATCCTATCCCCTAATCCTTACCTAAAATTCTCTTAACCCCAAACATTGAACCAGCATTAACTGTGAGAAGAGCAATTCCAAACATATGCTAATAGTCATTGTCAAATAGGCTATTAGCCTTAAGTGCTCAGTTGTCTGATTCAAGTGCACATATTCAAAGTTTCAGCCCTTTACAAGATGGCACTGAGTAAGTAGATTAACTTAGGTAGAATTGTCATTTTTATTACATTAGGTTGGCCTATCCATGAGCATTTGATAATCTTCCAATTGTTTAGATGAAAATTTATTTGTGTGAAAAGTGTTTTGTAATTGTGTTAATATAGTTCCTGGCTTTGCCTTAACAGGTAGACTCACGAATATTTTATATTATCTACAATTTTTTTTAATGGAATTTCTCTTTCTATCTCTTCCTGCTGAACTTTGTTGGCAACTTGTTGGTAATTCAGAAATGCCAGTGATTTGGGTGGGCTTATTTTATATTCTGCAACTTTGCTAAAGTTGTTAATTGTAGTAGTTTTTTTAGTTGATTCTCTAGGATTTTCTAAGTATACCATTATACCATCTGCAAAGAGTGACATTTTGTTTCCTTATTGCTTTCTCTAACTCCTTCAATTTCCTTTTCTTTTCTATTCTACCTGCTAAAGCTAATATTTCTAGTACAATATTTAATGGTTTTAGTGATAATGGCACTCTTGTTTCAAAACCCTGATCTTATTGGGAATGTTTCTATTTTATCCCCATTGCATATAATGCTTACTGATGATTTTAGATAAATATTACTTATCATTTTTTTTTTTTTTTGGAAAACTCCATTTATTCCTAGGCTCTCTAATGTTTTTTAATAAGAATAGGTGTTATATTTTGTCAAATGCTTTTCTGCATCTCTTGATATAAGCAAATGATTTCTGTCAGTTTGGTTATTGATATGGTCAATTATGTTGATAGCTTTCCTGATATTAAACCAGCACTGCATTCCTGATTATAATTCTTACTTGGAATTTCCAATTTCCATTTCACTTAGATGATCAGATTTATTGGCATACAATTAGGCAAAACTTCTCCTAATTATTAATTTAATTTCCTCTTCATTGGTTGTGAATTTATTCTTTTTTTTTTTTTTTTGATACTGTTAATTTGATTTTCCCGTTTCCTTTTTCTAATCAAATTAACCAAAGGTTTATCTATTTTGTTATGTTTTTTTTTCATAAAACCAACTCTTAGTTTTGTTTATTAGTTCAATAGTTTTCTTACTTTCAATTTTATTGATCTTTCATATTCAGAATGTCTAATTGGGTATTTAATTGGGGATTTTAAAATTTGTTCTTTTTCTAACTTTTTTAATTGCATGCCCAGCTCATTGATCTCCTCTTTCTCTATTTTATTGATATAAACATCTAGAAATATGAAATTTCCTCTAAGAACTTCTTTGGCTGCATCTCATAAATTTTGGTATGTTGTCCAATTATTGTCCTTCTTTTGGATGAAATGATTAATTGTTTCTATGATTTATTGTTTGACCCACTCATTCCTTAGGATTAGATTATTTAATTTCCAATTAAGTTTTGGTCTATTTTTGACCCTTTGTCACATACAATTTTTATTGAACTATGATCTGAAAAAGATGCCTTTATTATTTCTGTCTTTCTGCATTTGATTGTGAGGTTTTTGAACCTTAATCCATGGTCAATTTTTGTGTTGGTGCTGAGAAAAGAGTGTATTCTTTTCTATTCCCATTCAATTTCCCCCAAAGGTCTATCATATCTAACTTTTAAAAATTCTGTTTACCTCCTTAACTTCTTTCTTGTTTATTTTGTGATTTTATAGAGAGAGTTTGAGATTCCCTACTGTATAATTTTGCTATTTTTTCTTGCAACTCACAACTTCTCCTCTAATAATCTGGACGCTATACCACTTGGTGCATATATGTTTAGTATTGGTATTACTTTATTATCTATGGTACCCTTTAGTAAGATGTAATTTCCTTCCTTCTCTCTTTTAATTTGATCTATTTTTGCTTTTGCTTTATCTGAGATCATCATTGCTAATCCTGCTTTGTTTTATTTCAGTTGAAACATAAATTCTGCTCCAGCCTTTTACCTTTACTCTGTGTTTATCTGCTTCAAATGTTTTGTAATGTTTGACATATATGTAAACCATATATTATAGAATTCTGGCTTTTAATCCATTCTGCTATCTGCTTCCATTTTAAGGGAGTTTACAGTTAAAATTATTAACGCTGTATTTCCCACCATCCTGTTTCTCTGTCCTTTCACCCTTTCTCTCCTCATCAGTGTTTTGCTTCTGAACACCACTTCCCTCAATCTATGCTCCCTTTTTTCAGCCCCACATTCTTATCCTTTTTCCTTTCTATTTATGCTCTCCTTTCTATTAATCTCTCCCTTTATTTTCCTCTTTCCCTTCCTACTTCCTTAATAGGTGAGACAAATTTCTTTTCCAAACTAAGTATGTATATTATTCTCTCTTTCAGCCAAATCCAATGAGATTAAGGTTCAAACAAAGGTCATCCCTCTCCCTTCTTTTCCTCAACTGTAATAGGTCTTTTGCACATCTTCATGCAGCACAATTTACCCATTTTACCTCCCTTTTTCTCTTTTTCAAGTATAATCCCTTTTCCATCCCTAATTTTTATTTTTAGAACATCATATTTAAGTCAACTTATATCTGCATTAATCTCTTCTAACTGCCCTGACAAAGATACAGTTTTCAAGAGTTACATATATAATTGTCCTATGTAGAGATATAAAAATTTTAACCTTTTAAAACAAAGGGGTTTTTTTCCTTCCCTTTTTACCTTTTTTATGCTTCTCTTCAGTCTTGTATTTGAAGATAAGATTATCTGTTCAGCTTTGTTTTTTTCATCAAATAAAATTGAAAATCCTCTATTTCGTTGGAAAGTTCATCTTTACCTCTAAAAGATAATGCTTAGTTTTGTTGAATAGTTGGTTCTTGGTTGTATTCTAAGCTCCTTTGCCTTCTGAAATATCATATTCCAGGGCCTTCATACTTTGATGTGGAAGCTGCTAAGTTGTGAGTAATCCTGATTGTGGCTCCTTGAAATTTATTTGAATTATCCCTTTCTGGATGCTTGGAGTATTTTCTTCTTGATTTGATAATTTCAGAATTTAGCAATATTCCTTGGGGTTTTTATTTTGAGGCTTCTTTCAGGAGGTGATTGGTGAATTCTTTTAATGACTATTTTACCCAATTTTCCTTGATGTTTCTCTGAAAGATGTTGTCTAGTCTCTTTTTTTTTTATCATGGTTTTTAGGTAGTTCAATAGCTCTTAGATTGTCTCTCCTGGATCTATTTCCAGATGAGTTGTTTTTCAAATGAGGCATTTTACATTTTCTTCTATTTTTTCATGTTTTTGACTTTGTTTGACTGATTCTTTATGCCTCATTGATCATTCATTTTCATTTGTCTAATTCTAATTTTTAGCAAATTATTTTCTTCAATTAACTTTATTTTTTACCTCCTTTTGCACTTGACTAATTGTACTTTTAAAGGAGCTGTTTTGTTCAATGGATTTTTTTCACTTTGGCCAATGCTGTTTTTTAAGGAATAATTCTCTTTTTCTGTTTCACCAAATCTATCTTTTAAGGAGTTGTTTTTTTCATTTAATTTCTGTGTTTCCTTTTCCAAGGTTTTGACTCTTTTCTCCAAATTTTCATACGTCTCCTTTTTGTGCTTATTTCTTTTTCTAATTTTTCTTCTATCTCTCTTTTAAGATCCTTTTAAAAAGATCTCTTCCAAGAGAGCCTTTTGAGATGAATCAGTTCATCTCCTGCTTTGAAAGTTCACTTAAAGACATTTTGCTATTGCTGTCCTTTTCTGGGTTTGTGTTCTGATCCTCACTGTCTCTATAGTAGCTTTCTTAGTCAGGGCTTTTTTTGCTTTTTTGCTCATTTTAAAAATTGACCTCTGCTCCTATGGCACAAGGGAAATTGTCCCAAGCTCTTTTGCAGGGACCCAGGGGCCTCTCACTGACTGCACTAGGTTAGAGCTGGGGCTGGGGCTGGTGGTACTGCATGCTTTCCCACTGTGCTGGATGGGCCTGGAAAGTGCTGCCTGTTATGCTGAGGTTCGGAGGGTCACAATTCGCTTTCTGTAGTTAGATTGGAGATCTCACAGCTAATCTGCTGATCCACTAGCATTCTGAAGCGGACAGAATAACCAGTGCTGCTATAGTTTAGTTAAGAGCTTCCTGCTAGATTCCCCATTCCAGACCTCCCAAAACTGGGCCTCCCTGTGTGATGTCTCTCCTTTCTACACCTGTGCTAGACTGTGTTCCCTCCTGACCAATGAGACAGACCTTTCCTGAAGTCCTTCCAAGATAACTTAAGCTGGAAAATTATTACATTCCAACTGTTTGTGGGCTCTGTCACTCCAAATTAGCGTTGATTATGAAGTAAACTACAGAGAGCTCAGACAATATCCTATCTACTCTTTACTACGTTGGTATAATTTTGGGACAGCCTTCAACCTTTAGATATAAAATAAACTTATGGAATGTTATATTTTCTAAATATTTTTTCATTTTTCAATAACTTTTGGGGGAAAGGGTTGAGGTTTTATTCTCATGACAAGGAGGGAAAGGAAGTATCCAAAAACAAAGCTGTCATTGTAAATTGGTGTAAAATGGTGTAAAAAGGGTAGGTGCTACATTGATCAAGCACCTTTTTATTATATTTTCTTCTTGGCCTTAAATTGATATTCTGTGACTTGTTTTGGAATTTGATTTGAATTTAAATATCAACCAAGTAAGACATTGACAGACACATGAATTAAAAAAGAACATCAACCCAAGTAAATTATAACCAAAATAGCATTTAATTATGAAAGCAATTGTGGTTTTTTCAGCTAGTTCTATCTATCTAAGGGAAGAGGAGCTAGATCTGAGAGCAATGATATATTAGGATGACTCTTTGCCCCTACCTTAGAAATTAAATCATGCCTTCCAATTGTTAATGCTGTAAAGTTACCCATGCATATAACCTGTAAATAAAAGGCTATTAAATTTTTTAAAAATCATGCCTTCTATCTGCCTAATAACTATATCTTAGACACATAGAATTTCAGAATTAAAGAATCTCAGAAACCATTTCTTCCAACCAAAATCCCCAAAGAAATATTTACTATAACAAACCTAACAATTTTTTCCACCATTTTTTTTTTTTAAAGAACTCAGTCTTTTGGATGGCTGTGATTGTCAGGCAGTTTTTTTCCTAACATCAAACTTACATCTAACTCTTTGAAACTTCTACCCACTGATACTAACAGTAGTTTTAGTCCCAAGGGATAAACAGAATAAATCTATATTATCTCTCTCCCACAGTTTAGAAAAGTTCATTTCATAAGTTATTATTAGGAGTATTATTATTATTATTATTAATTATCATTGTGATTTTATAGATAAAAGAAATTCAGGACCTGAGATTTTTGCGTGACTTTCCACCATTAATAAGTGTTAAAGAAATACTTCAACCTAGCTTTCCCACCTTCTTTCAGATTGGTGGAGTGCCCAAAGAATTAACCTAGGCAAACTCTCAAATAAAAGACATAGTCCCCTCCCAGACCTATAATTGAAAGCTGTATAGCTTGGTATACTACCAAAACTTTTGATCTACTGGTATAATCTTTGTGAATCCATCACTTAATCCTATGATAAGGCATCAGTGCATGAAGTCACTATACCTCAGATTTCAGTAATCATCTGGTTCAACACCATGAATGAACTAAAAATGTCTTTACTACTTTACTATACTACTAAATGTTCACTTAATTTGTGCTGGAAGAAAGGTTGAGAGAGAACTCCCATTTCTGAAGGAACCATATTCTCTTACTGAAGACTTTAATTGCTGGGGAATTGAAACTTCTTATTGTTCTTGGTTCTGTTCTCTGAGACCAAACAGAAGTCTAATCCTTTTCCCATGTGACAACTCTTCAAATACTTGAACATAGCTGTCATTTTGCCCTAAATCTTCTCTTAACCTAAATTACTCCATTTTCTTCAACTGGTCTTTATATGGAATGAACAGTAGGCCCTTCACAAATACAATTGCTCTTCTCTGAATTTTGCTTTTATCATTTTGCTTTCTTAAATCTTGTGACCAGACAGAACACTCCATGAATGCTCTGAATATCAGGGTAGAGTACAGCAGGACTATCACCAATTTATTCCCGAAAATTGTGTCTCCCTAATATAGCTTTTAGTGTTTTTGGCTGCCATATAACATTTGACTCGTTGAATTTGCAGTACTCTGAAACCTTCTGATCTTTTTCAGATAAGTAGCTGTCTAATAATATTTCCTCTATCATACTTGTAAAAATGATTTTTAAAAACCCAAACCTAAAACTTTATCTTTATACCCTTTAAATTTATTTTCTAATAGATTTGGCATTCTAGATTTCAAGACTTTTTTGAATCCTGTATCACTATTACCTTTATGTCATCTGAAAATTGGAAAAGGAGAACTTCCATTTCATTGATTAAAATATTAAATAGCACTAAGCCAAACAGAATTTCTGGGACACTCTAATAGATATTTCCAACTTTTTAGTGTATAATTATTAATTACTTTTTCATCAAATTATACTACTATTTGTCTCATGTTGCTCTTTTTTTTCTCCTAAGAATATTTTGAGATAGCTTATTAAGAACTTTTATAAAATCTAGGAAAACTATATAGTATTCCCCTTAATTACCTTGTCAAAAAAGGAATTAAGGTTAGAATAGAATTATTTCTGGGGAGCTTAAAGAGAAGAAATATCTGGGACAGGGGTGATTCTAAAGGGAATACTGGGAAAGGATGTCAAAGTGCACTATTGTTCCAGAAAGAATATCAACAAAATCCTTTTCCCTAAATAGAGTCCCCCACGGTAACAATAAAACAACTGGTTTAGCAGAGTTTATATGAGTAGACAAATAGAAACTTTGAAAATGTGACAACAATTTCACAAATAACATTTTATCTAAATGTTGAATTCTTAAATTTATTCCCACAATGATTGAAAAGCTGATTAACCTATGAGATGATGAATTTTGACTAGTTAAGAAATGAATGCTCTTTCTAACTCATCCATTCATTTTTGTGGTTTTGGTTAAAACATACTTAACTTAAACAGATGCTTTTAGTGTTTGTCTTCCTAAAGAAAATAATCAAACAAAGAAGAATAAAGAATAAGATCAAAATTCAAAGAAGCATTTTAGGGGGAGTTCCTATCTGTGCCCAATTTTGCTTTGTGGTTTCACCTTTTTTTTTTCAGAGAACACAAAACAAACAATGACATGGTCTTTATCTACTTATGAGGCTTACAATGAAAAGAAAAAAAACCTGGACGTGAAAAAATTTTTTAAGTCTCTAATTCAGAATTAAACTGTTAGTATGTTCTAAATATATGGGTTCGCAATCATCCAGAATTCATGATGGAGTTAGAGATCTGAATTAGGTGAGAAACAAGACATCAATTTTTGAATTACTCTTATCAATTGAAGGCATAAACCAATGCATTCTTGTAATATCCTATGGCTTTTCTGTTAAATAGCAACTCATTTTGGAACCCCAAATTATTATCCTGTGTTGAGCCAGAATCAGCAGGCCAATAGTTCCAACTCAGCCCTGAGAAGTAATCACTGGAAAGTAGTGATGAAAAGGAGAGAAGAGGAGACTTTCTGGAACTTAGAGGGACAGAAGATTTATGATTCTTATTCTGGCAATTTCCTGAGCATAGCAATGAGTAGCATCAGTAACCACAATTGAAACCAAGGTAAGTCATACACAATGAAGAAAGACATTTCAAGACTCTACAGGGATCCCACTATGATGCTATACTATATCTATGGGGAACTCCATGAGTATCCACAAAAAAGGATACTTTCAGTATCTCTGAGCTAAAGTTGCCCTTTTGCCACATATGCTCTCTCAGCTTGAATCCACTTTCCCTCAGACTCTGTATGTACTGGTTGAAGATCATGTCACAGGGAGGTAGAATGTTTGTACTAATTGTTCTTATATCACCTTAGTAAATATCCTCTTCTAAAAGATTCTTAAGTCTGGCTAATTGATATCAATTGATAATCATAGGAAGGAAGCACATTGGCAAGGGTTTGTAATCTATAGGATTAGAAAATCATGATGTTCGAGTCCTTCAAGGACAAGAAATTGTTATCTGCCTTCTGAGAATTTGGCTTCCCAATTTAAGCTAGAGTTAGCATATTGACTCCTAATCTTGTGCTAAGTTTCCTGAAAGAAGTCTGGCACAATATGAAATTGATAGACTGGCAATGGCTTCTAGAAATTTCTATAGCTTCAATTTTCTGGCATTTTCCATCTAAGCATTTATTTTGCTGCTTTAATTTCCTGGTTGTTCCTATTTGTTTTTTCTATTCTAAACACATAGTGAATTCTGTTACTGGAGTCAAGATAGTGGAGGATGAGTGCCTGGTACAGATTTCTTTTTTCCCACAATTCAATTTATTATATCAAAGCCTTATCTCTCAAAATCCCCTACTATCATTCTCTTCCACTTCGCAGATAATACTGTACTTGCAACTATGAGTGTCCTAAGTGTGAGATCTTAGAATCATAACATCAAGGAATCATAGATACCATCTAGCAAAATCCCCTCCTTTTATAGATAAGGATACTTAAGTGCAGAGAAATGATTTGTCAAAAGTCACACATAGAGAGTAAGACAAATTTCTACCCCCTTAGAGTGGGAAAAAAGGTCAGAGATTATGAAGTCCAAACCTTTCATATCATAGACTAGGAGAATAAATTCTAGAGAGGTAACTTGCCCATAGGCCCATCAGATTTAGTGAGAGAACCTAGATAAACCCATTTCTCCTTATTACATTTAAGTTGTATAGAATTACCAAATCTTGGCTTTGGGAAGGACCTTGGAGATCATCTAACCTGTGCCTCTTCAAGATGTTGGAATCCTTTTAACAGTTATCCTCATGTTGTTATCTAGTATCTGCTTGCTTACTTTGTCAGTTCTTACATCACAGTAATATTCTTCTATATATTATAATTTGTTTAGCTACTCCTCAACTGATAGTCAACTTAGATACCAAATTTTAATAGGGATGTAGCTAAAGTACAGGAGAGGGAGTCCAGGATGATAGAGACCATGACAATGAGGGATAGTTAAAGGATCTGCAAATGACTTAGGCCAAGAGTGACAGTTGTCTTCAAACATTTGAAATTTGGGGAGGAGTTGGATGGTACAATAGATTGAACACCAAACCAGAAGTTAGAAGAACTTGAGTTCAAATCTGTCTTCAGACACCTATACTACTTATTAGCTATATGACCCTAGACAAATCATTTAACCCCAATTGCCTTGCAAAAGATATGTAGATATAGATATCTAGATAGATAGATACATTTCATAGATTACATATGCCATGTGCATTATATATTACATTATTTTATTTTATGCTATATTACATTATATTATATATTTGTGACGTTGTATGTACATATATATATATATACTATGACTGCAATGATATAAATGGTGAGAATAATAAAACTAAACTATACACTTTATAAATTATAATGACTAAACTTGAATCTGGAAAAGAGCTGAGAAAATGTAATTTTCACCCTTTACTATAGAGTTGGAATACTATGGATGTGGAATTCTAATAAGTAAATTTATATACTACTGAAAATAATTGGTATGCATAAGCAAAATAAAGAAGGAACTGCCTTTTTGATCTATGGATACAGGAAGAGTTCATGTTCAAACAATGACTGAAAAAGATCATAGAAAGTCATACAGATGATTTTGATTATGTGAAAATTTTAAACTTTTTGAGCAAATAAAATTAATACTGTTAAGAAAGTCTTTGTAAAATTCTCTGGTTAAAATTTCATATCCAAGACATATAAGGAACTGATTCAAATTTATAAGAATAAGAGCTATTCCCTAATACATCAGGAAGTCAAAGGTTATAAATAGGCAGTTTATCAAGAAAGAAATACAAGTTATCAACAACAATATGAAAGAATGCTTCAAAGAATTAATGAATTAATTCAAATTAAAACAACTCCAGAGTTCTACCTCACGCTATTTGGATTGGCAATGATGACAAAAGGAAAAATAAGAAATGTTGCAATGGTCTTAGGGAAAAGAGACACAACTCATATTCTGTTAAATGAAACTGTGAATAAATACAGCCATTCTAAAAAGTCATTTAGAATTATACCCCCAATGTCACTAAATAATGTATACACTTTGGCTCATTGAAACCATTCCTCATAATGTGAGAAATGTGAGAAAGAGAAAAAGAGTCACATGTTAAAAATATTTTTGTAGTAGCAAAAACAAAACCAAACCGTAGAAACTAAGGGAATGCTAATCAGTTAGAAATAGCTTAAAATGATGGTATATTAATATAATATATAATTACACCATAAGAAACAATGAAATGTACAATTTCAGAGCAAGCAAGAAAAACCTCTACAAGGTATAGCAGAGTAAAATGAGCAGTAGAACAACTTGTACAATCAAAATATTCTTTATTTCTATAAAACGTTAGATCGTTGATCCTTTTTTGGTAAGACTTTAGATTTCTGATCAATGCAGTGACAAACCATAAATTCAAACGGTCAAAGGTGAAACACATCAAAGTGAAATGAGGGGCTTAAAATGTAAAAAGGGAATCTCATTTGAGATTCATTGTTGGACAAAGCCAATGTGGAAATTTTTTTTGCTTTATACTCAAAACTATATGTTTGGAGGGTTTTAGTTTTCTTTTCCTTTTCCCCCTTTAATTGTTTGATATGAGGGAGGAGTGGGAAGAAAATTAAGTGCTTAAACATGATTCATATTTTGTAGTTTGCAATTTTTTTTCTCTTGATTTCAAAGGAAGGCTCAGTGAGTGGGGAAGGGAGATATAAATTTAGAAATGAGTCTAATAAAAAGAAAAAAGGCAGAATGAAAAAAGAAAGAAAAAAAAATGTGTGACCTAGGAACAAATATAACAGCTCACATGTGGTCTGAACCATAGTGAGTATAGGGGAATCCTTTTTCTGGATATTACACTCTTTTTAATGCATCCTAAGTTCCAAATAAGCTTTGGTGGTAGCCACATCATATAATGCTGATTTATAGTGAGTTTGTAGTCAACTAAAATCCTTAAGATGTTTTTTGTTTTTGTTTTTTGCTATGAATTGCTGGCTAACCACATTTCTTTAATCCTACACTTGTGCTGTTGATTTTTCAAAATGGGATATAATAAACTTTACAACAAAATATAAAAATAAACATGCATACATATATTGATTTTTAAAAACTTTTAAAGCTTTTTATTTTCAAAACATATGCATAGATAATTTGACAACATTGACTTTTGCATAGCAAAAATTTCAGATTTTCTCCTCCTTCTCCCCACTCCCTCCCCTAGATGACAAGCAATCCAATACATATATTGATTTTTTTTTTTTTAAAATCTGAGTGCAAGACTTTATTCCAATTAAATTTTATCTTCTCTTTTTTTGGCTCATCATTTGGGATACTAATGCTCTTTTGCAACAAGTCAGCTATCCATCACAACTCTTTGTATAATATGCTCGTATAAATGTGCTTTCCTTATTCTTCTTCATTTTATTAATTAAAATGTTGAACAGGACAAGGTCAAGGACTTCAGCAGCCAAGTGAATTAGGATTCAACTGACCCTTGTTCAGGTCCTGACAAACCACTAGAGGCCTTCCTCCAAGTCAACACTGATTCATTAATATTTTTTGAATGTAGTTGTTACACTAGAAAGTTTCTGAGCTGTACTATCATTCAGTAAACATTTTTCCATCTTGTCCAGAGGAAATCATGAGAGAATGAAAGACATATATAGTATACCTATAGTAGCCCTATGGATAAAGGAAATAAGAATTTCCTTAAATTATTCCTTTCACATTGCAACTTTCCCCAATGGGTTTTCAATATCTTTTGGTTCATCCATAAGAAACTAAATGGAAATTTGGGATGAGTTTTGAGGAAGACATAAATGACATGCAAGGACCAGCAGACAACATAGAAAAAAGGATAGAAACTCAGATAGTATTGTATAATGTCAACATATTTTATAATTTAATACTATAATAGCTCAGATTTCTTCGCTGGTACAAAGTGAGGATCAAAAAATTAAAGGCGGATTTTCCAGATCATGAGAGCCCCAAGCCCTTACTCTCTCTCCCCATGTGGAAGGTATAACTGAAGTCAGTAGTTTATCTTTAGTGAATTCAGATTGGTTACTAGTTAGTGGTCACAGTGGTCTTTTCTAAGTGCTCACATACCACTTCTTTAATAACCATTCTAGAGTTTTGGAAGGGACAGACATCATGTGTTGTGTTTAAAATTCCTCTCAGTTGCTGTGCATGTTATTTCTGGTTGACTATAAGATTCTTCAGGGCAAGTGTCCACACCTAGTTTATACACTGTATTCTCTATAGTACTAGTTACATAGCATAATATATTCTCTTAAATATCAGCTATTGTAATAGTCATAAATTGACTCTTTGTATTAGATTATAAAGGTATGTGGTTCCTTGCTGAGTACAACTCTCTGACTTAGATGGTGAATTAATTCAACAAGCATTTATTGAGAATATACCAAATCAAATAGGGTGCCATAGGGGAAAAAAAGAAATAGTCTGTATTCCATATCCATAGGTTAGTAGAAAGAAGCCTTAACTGGGAGTCAAAAAATTTAAGTTCTACTCTCTGATCAGTCACTTAAACATGCTACTTTTTTCTGAGATTCAGTTTCCTCATCTGTAACTGGGAGTAATAATAAATAGCCTACCATTTTCACAGGATTATTGTGAGAAACAGATGAAATAATGGAAATGAAAACTCCAAACTTTTATATAGATGTAGGATTATTATGGTTGTATCATGTGTGGATATAAAGCTGATCTTGAAGTCTGAGTTCAAATTCTTCCTTTGAAATATATTGCTATGTAAACATAAGCATCACATTGAAGTGCTCTAGTCCAGAGTTCCTCAAGTTTTATCTCTTTATACTCTGAAAAAGTTTTAAGAACCCCAAAGAATTTTTATTTATCTGGGTTATATCTATCAATAATTTTCATTTTAGAAATTTAAATTGATGAAATTTTAAAATATTTATTCTTTCATTTTAAATAGAAATAACAAAATTATTATATGTTAACATAAATAATATATTTTTATGAAAAATAATTATATTTCCCCCCAAAAAAATTTGAGAAGAATGATATTGTTTTACATATTTTTGCAAATTTCTTCAATGTCTAGCTTAATAGAAGACAGTTGGATTCTTCTGTTTGCTTCAGCATTCAATCTATTGCAATATGTTGTTTTGGTTGAAGTAAATGAAGAAATCTGGTCCTGTACAAATATGTATTGGGAAATGGGAAGAATATTTTAATAGAATATATAGTGGGGAAATGGGAAGGGTATTTAATAGGAAAATAGCACATTCATATTATTATGAAAATAATTTTGCCTTCAAATTTTTGGACCTCCTGAAAAGGTTTTGGGAACTCTTGGAGATCAACTGACCATGTTTTTAGAACCTTTGTTTTAGTCAATCATTTAAGGCTAAAAACTACTGAGAAGGTTATACCTACGTGGGCATGTTTATTTTATCTGGGAGTTCCCTTTTCTAATGAAATCACAGTTCCAATTTCTATCATCATCATTGTCATAGTATTGTATAACACTTTACAATTGACAAATCTCTCTTTCACCAATTTTTTTCTTTATTTCATCCTTTTAAGAATCCTATGGGAGGTAAACTGAGGAGGAATTTAAAATTCTGATGAGTAGCGTGGTTTACCTAAGATCAGAGGGATAGTAAGTGGCCTAGATGGGACTCTGATTCAGGTCTTCTAATTTCTAGTCTAGCCCATTCATTCCTTTCGCCATCCTGATCTTCTAGCTATGCTGCTTATTATATCCTATCTGGAAGATGCAGCATTTTATTATCTACTAACAATCATTCTATTCTAAAAAAATGGAAAGAAAATAAGTGGATGTATTTTGAAAATTAAAAAATATTTCAATGTTATTTTCTATTTGAGTGTTAACTAATCAGGATTCATCCAAGCTTTGGATAAGTTAAATTTCAAGAAATTTTGCAGTTTCGGTCTAAGGACTTCATGTAAGAGAGAGTGCTCTTAATACTCCCCCAGGATGCATCACATGGGAAGTACTTACTGTGACTAAATGCAGCTGCTGAGAGGAAAGGGAACAGCAGGATCTCCACATAACCTGTAAACTAAACTCTCTCTCTAGGAACTCTTTTCTTCTTGCAGAATAAGGTACCTCCTTAACGTCTAGTTAGAATTAGGAAGCAAGATTCTCAATTACTACTGTGAATAACTTTGCAAAGTAAGCCTTACTGAGAATCTCTATGACTCAGTTTCTGCATCTGCAATGTATCAGAGCTAGCTGAATTAAATTATCTCTAAAGCCCCTTTCAATTTTTACATCTGAGAAAACTCAGCCCATTGATGTTACAGAGAGAGTTTGACTTAGGCTGGCTAGAATTTGGGTTCAGGATTATAATGAAATGATTCACGATTATAATAAAATTATATACTTATAGACCATCTAACATTTAACAAAAGAAGGGTTATTTAACCACAATATGAAAAGGATATTGTTTCAGCAGGGAATAGTAGTGATTTGGGAGGAGGACAGTACTTCTGGCTGCATATTTGTCATAGTGGTGCACGCAGTTAGCAGGATTTGTCCAGCCTGAGGAACTCCTAACCAAGGGACTTTTATACTTAAAGAGCCAGAATGTACATCAAGGCTTAGAGCATAAGTTCCCTGAACCAATTAAATTACCTAAGATTACAGGGATGTAAGTGGCCTAGATGGGACTCTGATTCAGGTTTTCTGATTTCTAGTTGAGGTGTTGAGGTGTGAGGGGAGCCTATTTCTTTTTAGGGAAGAATAAATCTCTCCTGTATGGAATAGTTGTTGTTCCTACCGTAACTGGAATGGAAAGTCTCGCTTAGTTTTTTTGTTTGTTTGTTTGTTTGTTTTTTTAAATGTATGGTGTTGTGTATTTTGGAACTGGAATCAGAGAAACTATCTGGTTTAACTCATTCATTATATAGATGAAGAAACTGAGGCCCAATGAGATGAAAAGATGTACCCAATGACTCACAGTTAGGTAATAGGAGAGCTCTAACTGGAACTCAGATTTCCCCAGGTTACTTCAGTAAGTAAGATCTTCGATTGTTAAATCTCCCTCTTGTGAGTCTATATAGGATCAAACTTTATTGAAGCTTTCCCTCAAAAATTTCACTCAAATTGCTTCTTCCCATCAGATTGAATTACAAAATTACTATACCATGCACAGACCCTTAATCCTTTTGAAGTGACAATTCTAGAATAAAAAGTTTGTTCCCACCACTCCTTTTGGATTCCATTTGTATCTAATAGTCATTGGAACAGCTTAATGATTTTCCAAAGTTTATAAACCAGTAGGCTAAAAACAAAAATCATTCAAAGATTAGGGTTAAGTTTCTCCAAAAGTCTCAAAATTGAGATAAAGAGAGCAGATAATTTAAGAGTTACATTACGTCAGGATACATGCTAAAGATCAGTTG
This sequence comes from Sarcophilus harrisii, assembly GCF_902635505.1. Classification (NCBI taxonomy): domain Eukaryota; kingdom Metazoa; phylum Chordata; class Mammalia; order Dasyuromorphia; family Dasyuridae; genus Sarcophilus; species Sarcophilus harrisii. The sequence goes on from NC_045428.1 coordinate 468,325,188, forward strand.
TGGCCACCTTTATAGTGTTTATATTGGGAGACCAGTAAGACTCTTAGTGAAAGTAATTTTGAAAATTGCCTATGGTTCATAATATGTCTCTCTGTGTACGTACATATGTAGTATAAATATAATACATATGTTTTTTGTGAGTGGACCTCTCAATAGATATGTGTGTAGGTGGGCATGTGTGTACATATCCACACATATGTGCACAAACACATTTGTATATATACACACACACAGATATTTGTGTATTACACATAATACATATATGTTTATACATATATAAATATATATAATATAATTTGGATTATATAGATACTTAAATATGGAAACAAATACATGCATATGTGCATACATAAATACACATACATGTATACATGCATGCACATATGTATGTACTCAAATATCTGTCTGTATGTATATAAACATATGTTTGAGTAATGCACACTTATATAATAATATATATATATATATATGTGTGTGTGTTGTATGTGTTGTGTATATGTAGTCTAGACCTATGATTTGATTAGTGTAGAGAAAACTCTTTGAGTTTTCACAAAGATCACAAGTAAGTCATCTGTATTTGGAGTTTTAGTGAATTGCTTGTGAGGATATAACTTGCCTCTGTTTGTTTCAGAGATTTGAAATCAGATATTGATTCCAAGGCCAGTCCATCATCCATTATGTCTCACTGGTTTTTTTGTGTGTATATTTGTTGATTTGTATTTCAATTGGCTAATCTTGCCAGAGATGGACAGTGTGTAAACAATTGCTCTATCTGCCCCAAAGCCTGTATTATACTCACATTTCTATTTTTCTATGCGCCTCTTTTGTGAAATCAGTCACTGCTTACCCTAATGTACAAAATAAAGAAAAAAAAATGGAAGAGAAACCATCTGGTACTTTAATAAAAGAATAAAGCTGTTGCTACAATAGCTCCTTCCTCTTCCTTCCAAGGACCCACAACAGTTAGCTCCACCTCTTTGTCTGAATCTATGTTCACTTAAACATATGGCTCAACATTAAGTTTTTAATCCTTCTAGTAGGGCTGTTGTCAGTTCCCCCATGAGTTTGTTCCTAGGAGGGTTGCCCTAAAGGGTTATCTAACCCCTTGGAAAACAAACTGATCTTGCCAAATGGGGCTGTCAGGTTTGACTTGGCTCACCTTTAGAAATATTATTTGCTGGAAAAGGGAAAAATTCTGCCTTGGAAAACACTATCATGCTTTTCCCTGAATAAAGATAATAGATAGGTTATGACTATCCCAGACTAGTTCTAGATGAAGAAAAGGGATGCTATTTTTGTCCATGGATGACCTGGCTGTCATTTTGCATTTCTTATCACTCAACTAAGGTTTGAAAGCCTGAAGATTCATGTGACTTTGGGGATACCGAATATATGGGGAGAGAAGTAAATAGAAATGCTCTTACATCATTCCAGTGTAATGATATCTGTGACCTGAAATATATATAATACCTTAGTATTCCAAGAGTCAGATCACATCTGAAGCATTTTGCTATTTATTTTCTATCCTGGCAAGGCATAATTTGATAGATCACATTGTGGCTCCATTCTGGCTAGAGGTGAGTAACTCTTGACACTTAGCTTTCTTTTAGATAAGATACATATAAATCACTAAAAATGATAATGTTTCTTCATAACTGAATAACTGAAAGTAAAGATTCATTTGCATTTTAATGCTATTTGTTTCCATGGAATCATTTTCAAAGATGCTATTCTTTGATTTTTAAAAGGGTCCCAAAGCCTGCTAGCATGCAACGTTTCTTATTATGCATCATTTTCACATGTATTTTGTAAAGTACTAAAAGAACATAGTTTTTTGGAGCAGAGCCCCTAGAGCTTTATCCCAGGATGACAACATAGTGATTGTGGTTATGGGGGAGTGGAGTAGGGGAGGAGGTAGATGATGGGGTTGTGGATGTGCTTCCTTTCTGCAGTGATCACCTGCCTTAGGAAAAGGAAGGGAAGGAGATTCCAATTTTCCAATGGGTCACTTTCCAGGATAAGGAGAAGGGGGAAAGAGTGTTTGCTGGAAAACTTCTTTTCTTTCAGACCAGATATAGCTAGATGCAGAGAGACAGTAGGTAATCCTAGGTAATCTAAGAATAAAAGGTGAGCAGAGGTAGAGTTTCTTGGACACCTTTAAATGAAAGGAGAAAGAACCTTTCATGCTTTAGGAAGCAGGTGTAATTCTCTGGATCTCATTTCCCTCTATTCCAAGAAAGGCTATTTCAAGGGCTTTCTAGAAGTTTCAAAGAAGACTGAAAATAAGTAATGAGCTGAGAAGTTATCTCACAAATGTGGAGAAGAGGCCTTTCCAGTATCAGGCACTTCCAGTGTAGATGTATTATTTTATCTTCTTGTCTATGAGAAATGGTAGCTAGCTATTAAATATCTTCAAGAGAAGTGGTGGGCTGACAAGACTATTGGTCTCTCTTTGTCTTCATTGCTCAAAGTTGTCCCTTGTATGACACTTCCTAATCTCATCTTGATTATCTTCTATGTTATACTGTAAAATTCTAAGGGAATTAGGTGAGTCTTATCGCCCTCTCCCCCAATAGACTAAGTATCACTCACCTGAGTCGTATTGGAGGCTGAAAATTAGAGTGGTGGAATGAAGAATATGATGATGTTACTTACTAGTCTAGTCATTTTCAGGCATAACCTTTCCATTAATCCCAGATTTCTACCTAAAAAGGAAGTAAACTATGTTTAACAAATAGATTCATGCTTAGTTGTTCCTGCAAGCACAGGACTTTTTCTGAATTTATCCACCAAAGCTTTAGCAATAAATTTATCCTATCCTGCCTCCATCATTTCTGTTGCAAGTTTGTTATAGAGAAGACCATTGTTGAAATACAGATCAAACTAGATGACTATCGAAAGGCCCTTTCCAACTCTGAAATCCTATGATTTTTATGCAATTCCCACCTGAGAAGCTAGAAACATCAGAAACTCCTTTAGTTTATAGATAAGGACTCAGAAATACTATACATTTCTCTTCTTCCCAGATATCTGCCTTTTATGCAACCTCTGGTGACTGTACTTAAAGTAGCTATAATAACTTTTGCACAGTTTTGTTTAAAGTGAATATCTAGTTAGGGGCAATCACAGCCTTTCTTCCTCCAATACCTTCTCATTGTGGGATTACTCAAACATGAAAAGGAAATAAAAATAGATTTCTAAAGTATTACTCAGTAGTTTCATATTGTTGTAGGTTCCATTTTTCAGCATCCTTTATAAAATCATCATCCATGTCCTGACTTCTGAAGATGAGTGCCCCCTAATGCTCTGCCCTGGTTCTTCCTCTTACTTCCTTAACCTCTTTGCCTCTCCTTTCTTCTTATTCTTCCTTGCCTTACCTTCTAATCTCTTAGTTTTTATACCCTCAGTTCATTGCATATAGTAAGTACTTAATACAAACTTGTTGTATGAATGAATATTTAAATTCATAAATATCCATGGATTCAATGATTACCTCTATATAAATGATTTCCAAATCTATATATCCAGCACCAGTCTTTCTCTAAATACTTTATCTCACACAATCTCCTGCCTATTAGATATTTCCAACTGAATACCTCATAGAAACTGAAACTCAACATTTTCAAGGTGGGATTTATTATCGTTACCATCCCCAACCATCCCACTATCAAATTTTACTATCTCTGTTGAATGAAACATCATCCTTTCAGTTACATAGGTTTGAAACCTCAGAGTCATCCTCAGTTTCTTCTCTTTCATCCCACATATACCCTTAGCTGCCAAGTCTATCTCCACAAGTTTGTTTGTTTGTTTGTTTGTTTGTTTTTTAATATCCGTCCCCTTTCTTTGCATCCTCACGTCCACCAACCTTGTTCAGTTCCTTACCATCTTTGATCATGGCAAAGACCTTTTAATTGGATTCTAAGCTTCCAGTCTCTATTCTTTAATGCATTTTTCACAAAGTAGCCAAAATAATCTTAAAACATGGAGATAATACCCTCTCCTTACCAAAGCTATTAGCTCAAGAGTAAAATAGAAACTCCTCTGTTAGGCAGGAAGGAGCTCAACAATTTGTCTTTAGTTTACTTTTCTCAGGTTTATTTCATTTCTAAATTCTAGAAAAAGTGGCTTATTTGAAGTTCCCTTAAAGTTCCTTCTATCTCCCACCTGCATGCCTCTGAGTGAGAATATTCCCCATCCTTGGAATGTACAGCCTTCTTACCCCTACTTCCTGAAACCCCCAGTTTCCTTCAAGTGTCTCATCATGTAGCATCCATGCAACAGGAAGCCTTTACTAATATTCCTTATCTTTCCCAAGTTGTTAATGTTCTCTCCCACCTCCCACAATCATGACTGTCCTTATCTATTTACATCCCATATTCTTCTAGAAGAATGTAAACTCCTTGAGGGAATGCACTTTTTTTTTTTTTTTGAATGAATATTACATGCCTAGCATAGTATCTAGTTAGAAGCATTTACAGTAGACATTTAAGAAATGCTTCTCAAATTTTGCTGGAGCACATGGAAGAGAGCACTTGCCCTTTTCTTCCTCTGTTAAGACTAGTCTTGGCTATAATTGCTTAATGCATTTTGTGTATACAGATTCTAAATTCCACAAGGAGAAAGTCTAAAGTGAACATTTACGTCTGGTGCCTTCCTTCCTCCCTTTTCTGTTTATAGAAGCCTATTTGTGTCCACATTGGTCATCAAATAAAACTGCATGTTTATTTCCTAGTGGGTTTATGAAAACCAGGTTGCCTTACTGCAGGATATTTATATTTTATACAGGCAAAGCCCTCCCTGAGAGATGAGACAAGCAATTCATCTGCCAAAAATATTGAGTGTCGTCAGCACATGCAAAAAAAGACCATCTCAGGATTGAAGATATTGTTGTTTTGAGTTGATAAGTCACCTCATTTAAGTCCAGTTTTCCTTCCCCATTCACTATGAAAACAACTTTTGCTGACCATGGCTCCTAATGCTATGAATTCTCTTTCATCAGATTCAATGACAACCATTTATTAAGGGCCTACTGTTCTATATTAGGATGGAATACAGACTTTAAATAAGAAACAGTATCTGCCCTTAAGGAATAGTAAATTATTAGACTCAAGAAACTTAGAAGAGAAATAAAACCCAAAATAGAAGGAAGGAAAAAAAAAAAAAAACCAAGCTTACTATGTGCCAGGTACTGAGTTAAATGCTTTGTAAATATTATCTTATTTGATCCTTATAACATCCCTGGGAGGTAAGTGCGACTATTATTCCTATTTTACAGTCAGGGAAACTGAGGCAAGAAGATGTTAAGTGACTTACCAGACTCACACAGCTAGTAAGTGTCTGAAACCATATTTGAACTTAGGTCTTCCTAATCTGACACTGTAACCTAACCCTATATAACCCTAACACTACATGCTTCTAGCGAGTCATAATGCACAAAGTCACATAATCACTGCATCAGAGAATTAGAAAACAGGGGCTTCTTGGATAAAGTGGTATTTGTTGAATTCGATTTTAAAGGATAGGTCAGATTTCAAAATTTAAAAAGCTGGGAAGGGAGGGCTTTCCAGGCACAGTTGAAATAGAGGGGTATTAAAACACATGATGAATTCAAAGGATAGAGTGTTACATGGCTGGAATATTGAATGCATGAAAAAGAGTGTTCTAAGATAAGGCTAGAAAAGGAGAATGATATTGGGTGGTGGAAGGTCTTCAATGCCAGATAAAAATGTCTGAATTTGATTCAGGAGGTAATATGAAGGTATTAAAGATTTCTGGAAATAGAATTGAAATGATTAGTATATTTTGGTAACAAAATTAAGAATGGTTGTAGAGGGAATAGAGTTGAGGTGAAAAAAACCTGCAGGGAGGCTTTATTAATAGCCGAAGCATATGTCATTGAGGGTCTGTCTTAGAATAGTAGCAGCAGGAAAAGAGGGTATGGTTATGAAAGAGATTTCAGAAGAAGAATTAATAGATCTTGTAGATGATGGAATATGAAAGAGAAAGAAGGTTCAAAGATAATCCCTGATTTATAAATCAGGTCCTCTTATCCATCTTATCCAACCCATACCAGAAACCAAAACCATACCTGAAAAAATCCCCAATATAACATCCCAATAGGGAGTCATCCCTCCTTTTCTTGAAGACCTCTAGTGAATGGCAACTCACTACCTCCCAAAGCAGGACCTTTCATGTTGGAATGCTTTACTGGCTAGAAAGTTTTCCCTCCCTTAAACTGAACTTAAATTGGCTTTTCTGTAACTTCCATCCATGGAAAGAACTGCTCTCCGGAGTCAAGCAGAACATATTCAATTCCTCTTTCACAAGAGCCACTCCCTTACTAAATCTTCACTTCTCTGGCTCTTGTTACTGACCATTATCTTATGATATGGTCTCCAGATAAGTCAATGTTTGTTTGCTCCTGGAAGTGTTATCTCTTGTTAAAATTCTTCCAAAAATGTGAGACACAAAACTTAACACAATATTTCTGATTTGGGACAATGAGGATAGAGTGCAATGAGATTAACGCTTTTCAATTAAGGGTTTCAATGACTTCCATAGCTACCAATTTTGTTAATTCCTCTTAAACTCACAGTCCAGGAAAACATACATTTTTCTCAGATGAACCAGTAACTTAATCATCATCATCATCATCATCATCATCATCTTCATCTTCATCATCACTAGCATTTACATAGTTCTTTAAGATTTGCAAAGAATTTTATATTTGATCCTCACAACAACTCTATGAGGTATTATTTTCATGATTTCATACATGAGAAAACTGGGAGTGAGAGTGGTTAAGTGACTTGCCATCTTATAGCTAATAAGTCTCTGAGAAAGGATTTAAATGGATCTCATCATGTTTTTTGATGCTGACTTTACCTGTGATTGATGTTTTATCTTTATGTCAAAGCAATTCCCTGATATGTATGTATGTGTGTGTGTGTGTGTGCGCGCGCGCTTTTATAAAAGCATGTAGTGAATTCAAAAGGCAGAGAATTGCCAGGTCTGGCTGGAGCATTGAATGTATGGAAGAGAATATTATGAGATAAGAATAGAAAAGCAGGATAATTCCAAGTGGCATATATATTGATGTGTATATTTCTTCCTGGAATTCTCATTTATTATTCATTCAGTAAGCACTTATTAATCATTTACTATGTGCCAGGCTTTGTTTTTTTAAATAGTATTTTATTTTCCCTCAATTACATGTAAAAACAAATTTTAAAATACATTAAGTTTTGAGTTCCAAAATCTATTCCTCCATTCCTTTTCCTCCTCCCTGCCAAGATTGTAAGCAATTTGATATAGATTGTAAATGCACAATTATGTAAAATATTGATAGATTAGCCATTTTGTTCAAGGAAAGAAGGAAGGAAGGAAGGAAGAAAGAAAGGGAAGGAAAGGGAAGAAAGAAGGAGGAAGGGGGAGAGGGAAGAAGGAAGAAAGAATGCTTCAGTCAGTATTCAGATGATATCAGTTCTTTCTCTGGAAGCAGATAGTATTTTTAATTGTGAGTCAGAATTTTCTTGGATCCCTGTATTGCCGAGAATAGCAAAGTCATTCACAATTTATCTTTGCACAATATTGCTGTTACTGTGTATAATATTCTCCTGGTTGTGCTCACTTCACTTTGCATCAGTTTACACATGTCTTTCCAGGTTTTTCTGAAACCATCCTGCTCATTGTTTCTTATCATACAATAGTTTTCCATTATAATCATATACCACAACTAGGGAATCCCCTCAATTTTCAGTTCTTAGCCACTACAGAAAAAACTGTTATGAATATTTTTCATAGAAATGGATCCCTTTTCCTTTTGTTTTGGATCTCTTTGGGATATGGACTTAGTAGTGGTATTGCTGAATCAATAGAAATGCAGTTTTAATAGTCTTTTGAGCATAGTTCCAAATTGTTTTCCAAAATATTTGTATCAGTTCACAACTTTGTATTAGGTCTTAGGTGATACAAATATGAGAAACAGCTCCTATCCTCAAGAAGACACATTCTTTTTATGAGAAGACAGACAGTGCTTATAAAAAGGCACAGAGATGGAGATGGAATGCCATGTATAAAGAATAGCAAGTGAGCCAATTTTATTTCTTTCTAAGAAGCCTTTACTGAAGCCCATTAATGCTAGTTCCTTTTATATGAGATTATCTTCCATTTATACTATAGCTATCTTGTTTTATATAGTTGTTTTCCTGCTGTCTCCTCTATTAGATTATGAAATCCTTGAGAACTGAGACTGTTTTTGCCTTTCCTTATGTTCTTAGAGCTTAGCATAATACCTGGCACATTGTTGTCATTGTTGGGTCATTTCAGTCATGGCTAAATTCTTCATGATCTCATTTAGGGTTTTCTTGGCAAAGACACTGGAAAATGAAATTTTCTTGTATTTTCTTCTCCAGGTCATTTTATACATAAGGATCTAAGATAAATAGAGTTAAGTGATTTATCCAGGATCATATAGTTAGGCTAGATTTGACCTTTTGAAGAAGAGTCTGATTCCAAGATTAGTGTTGTATCCACTGTGCTATCTAGCTGTCCTTCCTGGAATATAGCAGGTGCTCAATAAATGCTTGTTAATTTGTTGTCTTCACTTGAGTATAAAGTGTATTAAGGTGAGTAATGTTTCATAAACCTGAAAGGAAGGCTGGAGACAGATTGTGAAGAGCTTTTTAAGTCAAGCAGGATTTTGTATTTTTGGTATATGAATGAAGGGACTCTGAAGTGACCATATCACTTATAAAATCCTCCACTGTAACAAAGAAAAATAATTCGACAAAATCTACAACAATACAACCATATCTGACAGTATTTTCATCATTCTTCATCCAGATTCCCTCATCTTTTTTGTACTGGGAAGAATAAAATGAGTTCCATCATTGGTCCTCCCAGACCAAAAGTGATCACTGAATTACTATGCTGATCACTACTCTGAGTTCAGCAATTTTTTTTTTGGTATTGTCTTTGCTTATGTTATTATCATAGCTATTTTCTATACTGTTCTGCCAGTTCTGATGGGTTTTTTTGTTTTTGTTTTTGTTTTACATGACCAAACCGTTATTTTGCTGTACAAAAAGAATTGGACTCTGAAATATTGTACAATTTGGAAGGAAATCCAAAATGCAGGCAGGCGAAAATATAGGGATTGGGAATTCAATGTAATGGTTCTTAGTCATCTCTCAGAGTTCTTTTCTCTGGGTGTAGCTGGTTCAGTTCATTACTGCTCCATTGGAACTGATTTGGTTCACCTCATTGCTAAAGAGGGCCACGTCCATCAGAATTGATCATCATATAGTATTGTTGTTGAAGTATATAATGATCTCCTGGCCCTGCTTGTTTCACTCAGCATCAGTTCATGTAAGTCTCTCCAGGCCTTTCTGAAATTGTCCTGTTGGTCATTTCTTACCAAACAATAATATTCCATAATATTCATATACCACAATTTATTCAGCCATTCTCCAATTGATGGGCATCTACTCAGTTTCCAGTTTCTGGCCACTACAAAGAGGGCTGCCACAAACATTTGTGCACATACAGATCCCTTTCCCTTCTTTATGATCTCTTTGGGATATAAGCCCAGTAGTAACACTGCTGGATCAAAGGGTATGCACAGTTTGATAACATTTTAAGCATAGTTCCAAATTGCTCTCCAGAATGGTTGGATGTATTTACAATTCCACCAACAATGTATTAGTGTCCTTGTTTTGCCACATCCCCTCCAACATTCCGCATTATCTTTCCCTGTCATTCTAGCCAATTTGACAGGTATGTAGTGGTATCTCAGAGTTGTCTTAATTTGCATTTCTCTGATTAATAATGACTTGGAGCATCTTTTCATATGGCTAGAAATAGTTTCAATTTCTTCATCTGAGAATTGTCTGTTCATATCCTTTGACCATTTATCAATTGGAGCATGGCTTGATTTCTTATAAATTAGAGTCAATTCTCCATATATTTTGGAAATGATAAAAATCAGAACCTTTAACTGTAAAAATATTTTCCCAGTTTATTGCTTCCCTTCTAATCTTGTCTACATTAGTTTTGTTTGTACAAAAACTTTTCAGTTTGACATAATCAAAATTTTCTATTTTGTGATCAATAATGATCTCTAGTTCTTCTTTGGTCACAAATTCCTTCCTCTTCCACAGGTCTGAGAGGTAAACTATCCATTGTTCCTCTAATTTATTTATAATCTCATTCTTTATGTTTAGGTCATGAACCCATTTTGACCTTATCTTGGTGTACGGTGTTAAGTGTGGGTCAATGCCTAGTTTCTGGCATACTAGTTTCCAATTTTCCCAGTAATTTTTGTCAAACAGTAAGCTCTTATCCCAAAAGCTGGGATCTCTGGGTTTGTCAAACACTAGATTGCTATAGTTATTGACTGTTTTGTACTTTGAACCTAACCTATTCCACTGATCAACTAATCTATTCCTTAGCCAATACCAAATGGTTTTGGTAACTGCTGCTTTATAATATAATTTTAGATCTGGTACAGCTAGGCCACCTTCATTTGATTTTTTTTTTCATTAATTCCCTTGAAATTCTTGACCTTTTGTTTTTCCATATGAACTTTGTTGTTATTTTTTCTAGGTCATTAAAATAGTTTTTTGGAAGTCTGATTGGTATAGTGCTAAACAATAGATTAGTTTAGGTAGTATTGTCATCTTTATTATATTTGCTCACCCTATCCAAGAGCATTTAATATTTTTCCAATTGGTTAGATTAGACCTAATTTGTGTGGAAAGTGTTTTGTAGTTTTGCTCATAAAGTTTCTGATTTTCCCTTGGGAGATAGATTCCTAAGTGTTTTATACTATCAGTAGTTACTTTAAATGGAATTTCTCTTTGTAACTCTAACTGCTGGGTTTTGTTAGTGATATATAAGAATGCTGATGACTTATGTGGGTTTATTTTGTATCCTGCAACTTTGCTAAAGATGTGGATTCTTTCTAATAACTTTTTAGTAGAATCTCTAGGGTTCTCTAAGTATAACATCATATCATCAGCAAAGCGTGATACTTTGGTTTCCTCATTGCTTACTCAAAGTCCTTTAATCTCTTTCTCAACTCTTATTTCCAAAGCTAACATTTCTAATACAATATTGATTAGTAATGGTGATAGTGGACAACCTTGTTTCACTCCTGATCTTACTGGGAATGGTTGCAGTTTTTCCCCATTACATATGATGCTTACTGATGGTTTTAAATAGATGCTGCTGATTATTTTAAGGAAAAGTCCATTTATTCCTATACTCTCAAGTGTTTTTAATAGGAATGGATGTTGGATTTTATCAAATGCTTTTTCTGCATCTATTGAGATGATCATATGGTTTTCGTTAATTTGGTTATTAATATGGCCAATTTGCTGTCTCAATGAATCATTAGTTTCTATTTGTTCAAATCTGATTTTTAATGAATTATTTTCTTCATTAGCTTTTTTTTTTTTTTAAACTTCTTTTTGTATATGTCCAATTGAGTTTTTAAATGAATTGTTTTGCTCTATGGAATTTTTTTACATTTCACTAATTTTTTTTTTTAGTGAATTATTTTCTTTTTCCAATTCACAGATCCTACTTTCTTGCGAGTTCTTTGTCTTTTCCAATTAATAAATCCTATTTTCTAGTGAATTCTTTATTTTTTCCAATTCAAAAATCTTACTTTCTTGTTCACAAATCTTACTTTCCAAAGTTTTTTCACTTTTTCCAATTCACAAATTCTGTTTCCCTGCACTTCCTGGGAATTTTTTACCTTTTCCAATTCATATTTCAAAGCTTCTCTTTCCTTTCCCCATTTTTCTTCTAACTCTCTTTTGAGACTTTTAATTGTCTCTTCTATGAGAGCATCATGTAAGAGGCGACAGGTAACATTCCCCTTTGGGGTATTGTCTGGTGACTGTTTGCTATTAGTCTCTTCAGAGTTGCAGACCTGCTCCTTTTCTGTATAGAAGCTATCAATTGTCCTTTTAATTTTTTTACTCATTTTTTAAAGCCTTTAGTATCTATCTTCAGGGCAAGAGGGTTACCAGCTTCCTCTGCAGAGCTGGGAGAGATGTAAACCAGCTTTAGGCAGCAAGGTATGAGAGTCCTGTGAGTGAGAGTGTCCCCTTCCCCCAGCTGGAGGTGATTTAGCACAGCTGAGGTATGGAAGTGCCCAGTGGAAGAAGCCCACACTCAGCTGTATAGTTTAGCGACTGCCCTAATGCTAGAGACTAAGTGGTGAAAGTGCTGCTGCCTCAGGCCAGAGCCCCCGGTGGGGCTGTGGGTATTAGTAGCTGACCAGCGAATAGCCTGGCTTGGAAGGGAAGTCTCTGCCCAGAAGCAAATCACCCTTCCAAAGCTCTATTGCCCCAAGCCAAACCCTCACTGTGCAAATTAGAGGCTGCCCCGGGCTGTGCCCAGCTGCTGTGCAGGTTCACAACTGCCCCAAGGAAAAGCCTCTAACTGTGAGTTTGTGCTGTGATCTGTGCTCTCACTTCCAGGTTGGGGCCCCACTGCCTGTGCTGATCTTCTCCCCGGCCCCAGGACAAACCTTTTCTGGTGAGATTCCAGATAATCTTAGGCTGGTGAGTTGTTGTACTTCTAATCTTTATGAGTTGTAGCAGTCAAGCCTATTTTTGAGGCTGAATATAATATTGATAGTGAGGGTAAGAGAGGCGCTTAGAAAGTCCCGCGTGCCTTCTCCGCCATCTTGGCTCTGCCCCAGTTCTGATGTTTTTAATCTGCATTAGTTTATACCAAGTGAAATAGATCTTTTTAACCCAAGTGCATTATTTCACATTTTTCCTTATAACATTCTGCTTCCTTATCTGTAAAATTAGGGAATTTGGTTAGAAGACCTCTTAGTGTCTTTCCAACTGTAAACCTATGCTTCTATAATTCAAAATCTGATAATAATGGCAGCTATGCCTTTATCTAAATCATTGGCAAAAAAGCGAATAGGACAGTACCAAGTCCAAAATCCTGAAATACTCTATGAGAAAACCAATTTCCAAATTGATGTTCACCTATTACTGAATGTTCTTTGTATCTAGGTAATTCAAATAAATAACTATATAACTATTAGCATTTGTTCCACATTATCTTTTCATATCTACAAAAATAGCACAAGGAATTCTTCAGAAACTTTGCTCAACCTCCTATGTACTGCTATAATATTCTTCTGATCTAGTCATTCTACCAACAAAGTAAATATGACTTGTCCTTAAGGAAATTATGCTACTTCTGAGGGATAATTGCTTTATTTTTTAAATGCCCACAAACCATTCCAATCTGAATTTTGCCAGGAACTGATATAAATTCATGGCCTATAGAGACTCCAACCTTTTCTCCTTTTGGAGATATGTTGCCTTTTTCTTGTCTTACACCAATCTATCTTTCCCAGACCACATTCACTACTTCCTTTAACAGCCTGGGATATCTTCCTTTGTTTCATGACTTGAACTTCCTGAGGGCATCTAGTTCTTATTATCTCTTCATTTATTTTCAAGTCAAATCAAGGCAAGAAGCATTTATTAAGTACTTACTGTGGGTGAAATATTATCCTAAGTGCTAAGGATATAAAAAAGGTAAAAGTCACTGCCCTCAAAGAGCTTACAATCTAATGAGGGAGGAGGGGAACAATATGCAATAAAGTCAGCAATAAAACATAAGTAGTACACATCAAAGATAATCTCAGAGGGAAGGTTCTAGTAATGTAGAGGAATGGGAAAGGTTTCTTTAAAAATGTACAACTTTAGCTGAGACTTGAAGGAAGCCAGAGAAACTACTAAGTAGTAGTACTATGAGGAAGGTTTTAATTCCCTGTTATTCACTTATGTTCTACCCTTCCCGTTTTGAGGAGATTCAGTTGGGGAAAAGTGTGATTTGGAAAATATTGAGTTTGAAGTCTCTTTGGGACACCAAAGTGAAATTGTCCTTTAGGCAACACAACATTAATGGATATCTTTGATCATTTATGTTAGCTGGTATCTCCTACTGTAGAACCCTAACTTCCATGTCATTTTTGTTTTAAAATGAATTACATTTACGAATGTATTCTCCTTTTCGCCACCCAGAGAACTGTGCTTACAAAGAAAAAAAGAGGAGAGAAAAGCAGTTTAGCAAAATTAACCAATATAATTGTAAAGTATATACTGTATCCTACATATATAGTTTCCCCTCTCTAAGAAAGAAAGGAGGTTGGCTCATTCTTACATGCTTTCTTCAGGGACAAGCTTGCTCATCATAATTTCATGGAATTCAGATTCAATTTTTGTTTTCTATTTTTATTGTTGCATATATATTGCTTTCCTACTTCCGTGATGTTTTCTGCTTGAAGAGCAAATTACCAAACTCCAGCAACAATAAAATTCCAGGAAATCTGTCTTGCAGGCAACAATGAACTGAGAAATTCAATGATGCTTGAGGCTCTGTAATATCTAAGTATAGTCCTCTTTTACCATCTGTAGGTCACATGAACTCTTCTGTGAAGGAATAAGCCATAATGAACAGATCTGTGTCTAAAGAAATAACTGAAATCCTTAACACCCCCATCTCCAAACCTAGCTATTGAAGCTACTGACATTAAGCCTCTTAAGGCAGTTGGTAGCACAGTGGATTCTGGGCTTGAAATCAGGAAGACTCATTTTCCTAAGTTAAAATCTGGCCTTAAACACATACTAGCTTTGTAATACTGAGCAATTATCTGTTTGCCTTAGTTTCTTCAACTGTAAAATGAACTGGAAAAGAAAATGGCATCTTTCCAAGAAAAACCCAAACACAAATGAAAAATGACTGAACAACAAAAGGCACTTGGAGATAGATATTTTATGGTCATCCTCTCTGTACACTCATATTTCTAAAGGCCAGTTATATGCCCGATATTTTTATTGCCCAATAGAGCAATTATAAAGGAAACAATTATTTCATACAGGGGTGTTCTAGTAAATGTTTAACAATCAGTCTGTAAACCACAGGATACACTTTTAAGCTTAATCTATATCATTAGCATTTTCTTCATCACTTTCTTAAATCTAGACAATTACAAAAAACAGTAAGCTAAGCCCTGATTTGTGGCATTTGCAGATTTTTGAGGTGTAAATGTTCACACTGAAAATGCAATAATCTATTCTCCAAAACTACAATTCTCTAACCATCAACAAGTTTCCTTCATCCATGAAATATCATATTATAATATTGCAAGAGTAAGAAAATTGAATGAACATTTAATAAAACATATTATTGGGGATTCCTAAGAAAACAAGGAATCTTAGAAAGATGTTCCAGAATAGTTTAAAAGAAAAAATCATAATTTGAGAGAAATGAGACAGCAACAAGGAGCAGAAACCATAACTTGCAAAGCAGAAATAATTAGCAGAATTTAAAAACTTGAATCCAAAACTTGGTCTCTTCAAAGAAGTGAAGGTGACAACAATGCATTTGGGATACAAATATGTTGAAGAGAAGGATAATCAGGAAGAAGAAAAGCAAAAGCAATAACATTAATAGAAGATAGATTCTCTTTACAAATAAAACACATTGGTCTCAAAATTAGGGAGAGTAGAAATAAATTAAGGATGATATCCCTGTCAGAAGGACATGACAATTCAAAAACTCTCAATATATAAGAAATATTTTTAAAAAACTTCATAGAACCCTGAATATAGAAAGCAAAACAATCTACAGCTTGTTTCCACAAAGAAAAAAAAACATCAAGAAGAGAAGAAAAATTATGCTTCAAATTCTAAGAAATGTAATGGTTACATTTAACACTTTCATTGACAAAAAAAAAATTTTGAAAGTAACCATAAGACCTGCAAATATAAAGATAATTTTAATCACCCAAGATTACTTTATACCCATAGAAACTGTAGAGTGGATTGCAATACATCATTTTGAAAAGCAAAAGAATCCAAGATAATGATCCTGCAAATCTTAGTCTAATTATCAAAGAAAAAAGCTGGTTGTCTAATAAAAAAGAAGCATTTTTTTAAAAGGCATCTTAAAAAAGAAGCATTAAAAATTCTAGAAAATCAGAAAAAACATATTCTTTAATTCACACATATCTCAAACAATAAAAACACAAGTGTTAACACATCTATAAAGAAAAGGATATGCCAATAAATATCTTTATATCTAAAGACTATTAAAATAAAAAACCCTCCAAAAAACAAACATCCCTAAAAAAGGAAAAATACCCATTATGCTTAAAAATAACAACAGAGGGACCATTAAGAGATTTCTTTCAAATAGAAACATGGAATTTTTAAAACTAAAAGAGTTAATGGTAGAGGAACAGGTCTGAAAATCATGGACTAAACTATGCAACAAACCTAACAAGTGAGTCAATATATTTTGTTAATCTAAATTGAAGAACAGGCTGCTGACTAAAAGGAGAGGGGAGAAAGGCAAGATAAAGGGGAATAAGTTGCATTTCAATCAAGTCCATGATAAAAACCAACGGGAAGGTAACTTCTATTATCTCAGCACTAAGAGAGATGACAGAAGAATGGGAAAAGGTTTAAAAAAAAGTAGAGATTGAAACTGGGAGAAAGAAAAGAATAAATCTCTATTCATTGTGGAGAGGGGAATCTTACTAAAGACCACATCATGGAAGAGATATATGTGTAAATGTACATATATAAGTAGATACAAACACAACTGTGTATATGTATGTGTATTGCATGCATGCATTCATATCAAATTAAATGGGAGATGGGGACATTAAAATGGGTCCAATGTGCAGGGGTTTGGTGCATAGGAAGACCTCTTAGTATGAGAGAGTATTGTGTCTCCATGGACAATATCCTACCTAAAGAAAAAAAGGAATTCAGAGCTTCTAGGGACAACTGGCACATAGAAGGGTAGCAGGGCTTAAATATTGGAAGAAGATTTCCTGGAAAATGAAAAGAAAATGATAATATGGGGGGGCAGGAAGTAGAACTGGATCAAATAATTTGGGACTAAGGGAAATTTCTATCATGAAGGAGAGAGTTTGTAGTTTCATTACATCCCTTAGAAAGAAGTGAGCCACATCAGAAAAAAGGAAAGGGGAGAAGGATCTACAAGATAGCAACAGAATTGGTTAGAAGAGGGAATTCAAATGTGGTAGTATATAGAAGCTTTAATTCTATGAAAAACACAAAAAGACTTAAAAAAAGAATAATTAAATTACAAAAATCATGAATTAAAGAATAAAACTTCAGAATAGACAGAATAGGAAAAAATTAATTAAAAGATCAAGGTAAGGAAATCTTTTTTATAAAAAGGTATATAAAATGGAAAAAAAAAAACACCAAGAAACAAAAGAAGTTGGAAGGGTGGGAAAAAAGGGAATTTTAAAATTAACCATTTAACTGAAAGGGGGAAAAAAGAAAGAATTCTATTTGAAAAAAGGATAAAAGGAACCAGTAAATTGAACAAAATCCTGAAACTAGGAAAAAGGTTTAAACAGTGAGTTTAGAGAGTGAAGAGGGAAAAAAAAAGGCTTTTGAAGAATAGTGTTGCTTTAAAGCTCATTGTGCGAAATTAATCACAAGGACAAAGTTTTATTCTAAAAAACTTTCTAATTCAGAAAAAAATTACTAGACACAAATGGATAAAAATATAAACCTAACTCTAATAACTTTAAATATGAATGGATTAAACAATTCAATAAAACTTAAAAGAGTGATAGATTAGATAAGAAAAACAAAGATTTACCATCTGTGGTTTACAAGAAACATAAAAAGCAGAATAAAACAAAATACACAGAATAAAAATGAGATGCTAGAACAAAATTCCTTATGCATCAAGTGAATCCAAAAAAGTAGATGTAGTCATGAAGGAAGGTGATTCTAAGAGTCAGAGGTTAGGAGAGATTGTATTCTAGGTATTGGGAACTACGGATAGTGAAGGTATAGAAATAGGAGATTTGACTTCATGTTCAAAGGAGAAGAGGAGTTTGGCTAAATCATAATGTGTGAAAAGGAAGGCTGTAGAATAAAACTGGAAAGGTAAATTGATGTCAGCTTATTTGAGTTCATATTTGAGCTGAGATAAGGGGAGTCACTGAAATTTATGGAGCTGGTGAGTGACATGGCTAGACTTTATACTTTAGTAATATCACTTTAACAGTTATGCGGAGGATATCCTAAAAGAGAAAGAGAATTAAGAGGCAGAGAGATTCAGAAGGAGTAACCTGACATAATAATGGTCTGGGCAAGAGGGGGTCATTATATGAATGGAAAGAAGATAAAAGATACTAAGACGAATCCATGGTCTTGTTGACCTAAGTATGTCCTCAGTGCAATTTATGCCTTCTCATCTTAAATGATTCTTGTCTGTATTCTTTCAGAAATTCCTCCTAGAAAATTTAAACAATGAATGGAAAACCTTCTAGGTCTTTTAATCTATTTTACTTCTTGTTCCTAGGAAATAACTAATCAACCAGCACATATTAAACACCTACTACATGCCTGGCACTATGCTACATTTCTTATCATGTACACTCCCTTAATAATAACTTTTTATGAAGTTATTACTGAGGCAGAGTGATGAAGCTTCTCAGGATATCAAAATTTAGAAGGACCTGACAACATTTACACTACTTCAGCAGATAGAAACAACTGACCTTAGTGCCTAGTTAGCAAGAATGAATTATAAAAGGCAGCTACCAGATGGTATTCCTCTTCTCATTCCCTTGCCACCTTCAAGCTCTAACATCAGCCTTTCCCAATCTACTCCCTTTAGCAGCAGCAACAGCCTTCCTGACAGCAGCCTTCCCAGTAGGGCCTTAGTGTCCCACCCATGGGACATTCATCCCATGGGGCACATACCACAAAGAGCCACCACCATTACCAAGTGTTTGCTCCAGGTGCCTTTTGTTTGTTCCATCTACCAGAATTACTTTTGTAAACAATCTGGTTTTATGCGACTTCTTTTATGCACTTTATCTTTGGAAATACTTCTGCCTACAACATTTCTCTTCGTTGTCCTTTGGGTCACCTGTAATTTCCTAATGATCTGAATAAAGTAATGTCCTAGGATTTTCAACTATAGACAATGGTAGAATATTAGTGTTTTAAAAGATACATTTCTATGTAAACTCATTGTTGAAAATACATAGTTTTTTTTTTTAAGATCCTTTTACTTCATCATATTACTTTAAATTCGTATAAACTTCTCTAGAGGGCAGTTAATGCATCGTACAGAACAGGACTTAAAAAACATGTGGAAAGCTCAATAGATATTAAACAGTACCAATGGTAGTTAGGGACAAGAATTTTAAAGAGGAGAAACAAGGCAAGGTAAAGCAAAATGCTATGGCACTTTTCCTTAATAATCATGAACATTTATTGAGAATCTCTTGTATACAGTCACTGAGCTGGATTTTACCATAGAGAGATACAGTCCAGTCTTTCAAGGAGGCTAAAGCCTACAATATAAGTAATATGTAGTAATATATATATATACTACAATATAGTAGTATACTACTAGTTAGAGTCAACAACGTGGGTTTGTATGAGATCCTTTTCAGAGCTAAGGTTTGATGTTTTCATATATATGTGGCAAAATATCTGGTACAATCAATAACTCTTAGAAAATTTCAGGAGAGAGAAATCACTCACAAAAAAGAATCTTAGGGTTGGAATAGCTTTCAGAGACGATCTGATGCAATCTATATTAGCAGGAGTGACTTCTACCACATACATCTGATTTCCCAACCTCTGACAACCCCTACCTAAGAAGTCAAACCTCTTTCTTTTTTTTTTTTTAAAGTACCTAAACATTTTATTTTTTTCAATTAAGAAACATTTATTTTTTTCCCCTTCCACCAAGAATTTGTAACAAAATGAAACAAGAACTTAAAAAAATTCCTTAAAGCAGCAAGTGGCTCTGATAAAAAAGCAAAACAAAACAAAACAAAAACTAGAATGGAACCTTGCTCTCATCTCTTGAAATGGGACTCAGATATTTAAGATGTATTTTTAAAAATTCCCCTATGCTTTTGGGAAAAGTCTTTATAAAAAATCAAAGCTCTATTTTACCCAGCCATGATTTTTCATTATAATCAGACTTTGTATTTTTATAGTGTCTCTCTAAATCTTCATTAACCTTCATAATACCTTGAGTTCTATTTTCTAATTCATGCTGAGAAACATGAGTTTGGAGGCAGGGGTGGGAGAAGAGTCCTTTACTTCCTTTCAGCTCTTAACTTCAATGGTTCTATAATTTGCTGGCCTCAATCCTCCCCCTTGGCCAGCTGAATTACAACAAGCAGACAGTTTTATCTTGAACAATCTCTTCTAGGCTCAGATCTGGCCACTAAGTAGAAATGGACAAGCCATACATTTGGAGAAATTCCAGGCAATCCATCCCAAACACTGAATGGTTCTGGCCCAGTACCAGCCGTCTACTAAAATTCCAGAAATTGTGATTCCAGACACGTTTCTACCTTGGCCCCCAGGATAATGGAAGTCACAAAAGAGGCAGAAATTAAAATGTCAGCCCAGCTGGGCCCAAAAGTGTTGTCCAAAAATTACAATAGGACCTGTGGCCGATTGGATCATCTAACTTGAGCACATCTGTGCCTCCTGTACAAAGGGAATCAAAACAGCTCATATTCTGGAGTCACTTGCCTCTATCAAAATACTATAAGACAGTTAACTAGAGCATTTTAGATTTTAATGATTAGGAAGCAACAAAAGTGAAAACACTGGTTTAAAGACATTATTAATAGGCCTGGTGAGCTCTCTTTAATTAGCTATCATTGACATTCATCACTAGATTATTCTACCTGAAATACTTGATTGAAGTTGGCATGGTAGGTGTAAAGACTGCATTATTTCCCAAGTCACGGAGAAGCATGTAAGAAAGATGGGGGATAACCAAGTGATCTCATTCAGCTTAGATTATGGAAGAAAAGTACCTGCTTCCCACCTCCCTCCTTTACTTTAGAAAGATGAAGAATAACTGGAACAAAAACAATAGTGGAATAAAAGATGGAAACTAGATGAGGTTAAACATTATTTAAAAACATGAACTTGAGAAAAATTCAGGGACAAAATCAATGCCATTGGTAACATCAGGGAGTGAATGACACTGGAATGGGGCCACTAGCACTTTATTTTCTTTTCATTTTTAATTAATTTAATTTATCTCAGACTTAACCATCAACTGATGTAATGAAAAGCCTTACCATTTTTCATAATCAATCTTAATTCTCCATTGCCAAATGAAGAGGACAGACTTTGGTGTCTGCAAATTTATATCTTTGAATATTTGCAAGGTTTGAAATTGACCACTCAGAGCAGAAAGGTGCCTTTTCTTTGGCTGGCCCATGAGCCAACACATATTTGGGACCTTTCCAACAGAAATTATATTTCCTGCCCAATTTATATCATAACTCGGAGATGCAGTAGAGCAGGACCCCAAACGGAACTTGTTTGGCATCTAAGAAGTCCACTTCTCAGAATTATAATGTTTTAGGTTATCTATTTAGATCTTTATCTAAAAATATATGAAGACGATTCATGTGGAATAATTAGTATTATGTCTCCAGAAGTTTTAATGGAAAGCAATGGGTGAGAGTTACAAGGTGGCAGAATTCAGTTGAGTGGAAGGAAGAACTTCCTCATAATCAGAGTTGACCATTTCAACTCACCTAGCATTCATTAATTGATTAAGATGTGCTACTAAGGGATCAGAATACATAGATAAGAACAGAACTCCTCTTATAGTACTTATGTTTTTTGGGGGAAAACAAATCATCTACCAATACAAAATATACAGAAACTAGATATAAATTCATTTTAGGTATATGTAGGAAGTAGAGGACTAAAACTGGGGAAAGGGAAGACAAAGAAAGGCCTCATGTCAGAGAGTAACATTTAGTTGAGCACTGAAGGGAATCATTAAAGCAAGCAACCAGTCATTCAACTCTATACAATGGTTGAATCTGTTCACAACTCCACAAAAAATGCATTAGTGCCTCAATCTTCCCACACATTTATCATTTTTCTTTTCTGTTGGTGTGAAGTGATACCTCATAGTTGTTTTATTTTGGTGCTTCATCTTTCGAATGGAATTTGTTGCTTTGAGAGATTGTTCACTGTCACTAGAAGTATACGTGCAGAAGCTGGATAACCAATTGCCAGAAATTTTGTTAAGGGAATTCATATATCATGCACAAGAAAGGTCTAGATGTCCTTTAAGATTCCTTTTTATCTAATATTTTGTGAAACATAGATACAGTTTTATTTCAGTGTTTAGAAAAAAAACCTATGGAACCAACCAATTACAAAGTTAATAAAATTTAGGGAGGTGACTTGAGCAGCAATTAATGATAAGCAACCATAAACAATATATTTAAATCATGATTAAATGTAATTGTTATCATTGTAGCATGCATATATGGATTATCACACTATGATTGCAATGTTTTTGAAGCAAGAACCCATTTCTGTGCATTCTACAGGAAATGGAACTATGATATGTGCTCAGGTAAAATTTTATAGAAGAAGTTAATTGTAAGAAAGGTAACAGTAACATTGTGGATGGAGATGTGACAAATAAAAATCAAAAGAAACAGTTTCTGGGTAATTAATAATCAATTACTTAATTAGGGTAGCTGATAGTAAATTAATGTTCACTAGTCTCTCTTGATAATCAAAAATCTCACTGCAGAGATCCTCCAATGCTTAAATATCTTTGGAAAAAGGGGGTGCATTTGACAAATGGAAATCAAACCCCCATTAGTGAACAGTAAAGAGGGTGGGCTAAAAGTCTTCATCCAGATGGTTTCTCTTCCATTCTCTTTTCTTTATTTTGTACATTAGGGTAAGCAGTGACTGATTCCACAAAAGAGGCACATAGAAAAATGGAAACATGAGTATAATACAGGCTTTGGGGCAGATAGAGCAGTTGTTTACACACTGAGGTTCAGATACCTCTAGCAATCTCTTACAAAGAAATCCATCTCTATCCAGACCACTCTAGTTGTTTTTCCTTTTTATGAGTTAAGAACCCCTAGACTACAATGAAGAAATACAAGGGCTAAACTCAAAGCTTTAGGATTGGATTGTATCTAGATTAGATTCTGTTTATACTACTAAAAAAATAAGGTTTTCTAGTTGGGTGGAGTTCACCTGAGATCAATGCCAATGCCCAATCTCATCTGTCAGCCTTATCCTTTAGAGACTGGCTGAATAATCTATAATCAGCGGGTCCCTGAATGAGGAAATAGGAAAAATCTTAATCCTAATCTAATAATTTGTTATTAACATACTATAAAAATAATCACTTCTCTCAGAAAGTTGGTTTCATAGCCAAGAAGACCTGGGTTCAAGTTCTACCAATTATACATTAGGGCTATATGACTCTGTGTGAGTCACTTAACTCTCAAAGCTCTAAGCATCTCCTTAACTATATGTGTCAGAGAACATACCAACCTGCATTGGCAAAAAAAAAATTCTTCAATAGATACTTCCTATGCCAATGAAATCACAGGTCCAGTTTCTATTCTTATCAATTTATTAGGTTTGATTAACAGCTGATATTTAAGCAAAGCACAGTGAAATCTTTTTTGAAAAGATCAATAAGTTTTTCTTCAAATTCATAGAATCATAAAGGTCTCTAATATGCTAGAGTTGCTCCAAGGATGTGCAAAAAGAACTTCAAAGACAGATTTGATGACAGATAATATACATATTTGGATTTTAGAAAGATATTTGACAAAGTTTTCAGTGAAATCTTTTTGGCTTGGAGAAGTGTAAGCTAAATTATAATCCTAAAAGGTTACTTCTAACAAGTTTAAAAGCCATACCAAAGGAGAGATTATAAAGGCTTAGATGTGACATTGGAAATATGTCTCCAGTAAAGTGCCCCATAGATATATGTGCTTGGATAAAGACCCAGATGCTATGCTTATTAAATTCATAATTGATAAAAATTGGGATACTCAGCTAACTTACAGGATGACATCTAGACGACAGGTTCAAGGTCAAATTCCCTGTTTCACAATAATCTCTGGGGAATTAGAATGCTTGAAGAAATTATTTTTAATAATTATTTAACACAATAAACTCAAAATGGATGCATGACTGAATTATTAAGTGTTTCTCAATTCAAAAAATCAGAAGGAAAGCATATAAGGGGCTTTTCAAAAACGTGGTAAAGGAAAAAGTCCTTAACCAAGCAATGGATAGAAGCAACCATAAAAGATAAAAACAATTTTTTTTTGTGAGAGGAACCTGAAAAGCTTTTACATAAATAAAATTAATGCAATTAAGGTAATAACAGAAAATATCAGCTGGAGAAAAATATTTGCATTGAATATCTTTGACAAGTGTCTTATACTCAAGATATACAGGGAACCAACACAAATATTTAATACTTGGAGTTATTCTCTAATTGATAGGTAAATGGTTAATAGATATGAACAAAATAGTTCTTAAAAGAATTGTGAAATTTTAAAACCCTACAAAAGATGCTCCAAATCACTGATTATAAGAAATATGCAAGTCAAAAGAACTGAGGTTTTATATTGCACCCAAAAAATTGCTATTAATGACTAAATGTGGAAATAGCCAATTTGAGCAGCTGTACAAAGAAATACACAATGGTATGTGGTTAATAGTTAAATGTGAATTATTTCAACCATTTTGGAAAACAAGTTGGAATTATCCTAAATGAATAAAATGATGTGGATTTCCCACTGCTAGATTTTAAGAAGGTCAAAGATAAAGATCTCATGTACACCAAGAGTTTTACAGCATTAGTTTTTAGTAAGAAAGACCTGGAAACAAAATAGATGTATATAAATTGTGAATGTGCATAAATTAAATAATTTGTGGTATAGAAATATAATATAGTATCACTATGCCATAGGAAACAATGAATATTAGGAAGACAGAAAAGCATGTAAATTGATACAAAGTAAAGTAAGAATCAAGAAAGTAATATATGGTGTGTGTGTGTGTGTGTGTGTGTGTGTGTGTGTTTGTGTGTATACATATATATATAATAATATAATGAACAATAACAAAGAAACAAAACACTGTGTAATTATAATGACCATTCTCAGTGCGAGAAAAAGAGTAGAAATGTCCTTTCTTTTCTTCTTTGCAAAGACTGGAGATTATAAATGTGGAGTATTGTATATATTGTCAGTCTTAGATATTTTGATTAGTTATGATGAACTGCTTTATTCTGCATCATTTTCTAAGTTTAGACAATCAACAAAACAATAAATCAAACTCCAATTTGGAGGTTTGCCAATTTCTGGGGGTATAAATACTCACATTGAACATTTAACAATCAGCTGTCATCTACCTGTACACACTGACTACAAATCTCTGAAAAGGGGTCATTAAGATTGCTTTTAGGTGGCAGTCACATAGAAAAGTTTCATTTTGTTCTGATTAGTACTAGGACAGAACTCTTGAAAAATGAATAGAAAGTTACAAAGAAGCAAATTTAGGCTTGATATGAGAAAACATTACTTAACATTTAGCAGTTCATAAAAGCAGAGCTGGCTATTTTAGGAAAGAGTAGATTTCCTCTGACTGGTGATTTCCAAACAAAGGCTGGCCAACCTCCTCTTAGTGATGTTGTAGTGTATTAATTTTTTTGAGTAGAGGTTAGACCAGCTTGACTGTGAGGGCCTTTCTAGTTCTGAAACAAATGTGATTTGATGAAACTGCAGAGCAACAAGTTTTTGTTTAGAATAAGGACAATTTCTGAGTTTATTTTGTTCAGTGTCTCTATATATTTCACATGCTGGTCCTGATTTCCTGCTCTGGATCTACAAGTCTACCCCATGTTTCAGTAATAACAACAGCTCATCAAGCAATGGGATATAGTTTGGTTAGTTCCCAGTGCTGCTACTCAGAAACCTTCCAGAGATAAATGCAAGATGGTATCCAAGAGTTGACCAAATCATTGATTTTGAATCTATCGTGCTGATTTTCTTGTCATTAACTTGAAACTTTGCATGACTATACTCTCTTTGGACACACTAATAAGCATTAATGGGAACATTGAGCCTGTGTTTATCTTTGGTCTTTCTGACCCATGTTTCTATATTAATATCTTTGTTCTGCTGATACTGATAGTGAGAATTCACCTAAGCACCATTCCTAAAGACCACATAGCAATAGAAAAATTTATTAGTTGGTGGGAGTGGTTTTGTCAATGGAGATGGAGAGTAGACCTTTCCAATTGACCTAGGATTCTGTTTTTGAAAGTCTACTTTCAGTAGCTCTCTCTTCTAGTATGTCGTGGGCCAAGATGGTTTTTGTGATCTTTATAGCTTATAGAACTGTGCCACCTTCGATTTCATTGAGAAAAGTCTGATGTTCTGCTAATTCAAACTAGTCAATTTGAAGCATTTCTATAGGAGCTCTTACTAACTGGTCTAGACCAAGATGTGTTTCCAAGGTATGTCAGTTTGATTTTTCCATTGCATATATTATAGGCAGCTGCAACCAAAAAGCAGATGAAATGTCATCAAAGCAGAAATATGGACATGCAGTTTCACTATTGCAGCAGGTGATATTGGATTCTAAGAACTGCATAACATTGCAGCTCATTTTTCACATTCATATACTTCTATAACATTTGCAAAGTACTTTATATGTATTATTTTAGTTGTTTTGATTATCCAGCTCTCACTGAACACACTAGAATAGCTCTGCTGGCAACAATTTTGGCATACCTATGCTCCAACTCAGGTTATTATGTTTTAAGCAGATGAAGATCTTATACGTGAAAGTAGGGGGAAAGAAAAGGACTCACTGTCCCTTGAGCACACCTGAATGTACTCCTAAGGGGACTGATTGGGTACTACTATTCCCATGTCATGACAGTCCAGTCACAGTGGCCACTTCAAGACATTATGTCCAGTAGGACAAGACCTGGTCAAAATAACCACACACCATTTGTCAAAATATCTAATTCTGGGTATACCTAGTTGGTTTTGCATTTCTGATGCCACAAGTAGGAAATGTTAGGAATTGGGAGGCAAATCAAATAAGATAAGAAAACAGAGATCATGGAAGTTTTTTGTTGTTTTTTTTTTTTTGAATAGAGAGATAGGGGTATCCTCTATGCTGAAAGTAGAAATGGCTAGTGACAAGAGAGACTTCCAAATTAGAGATGTTTTCTAGACTACCATAGGAGTCCATTGATCAGCCATAAATTTTGTATACTACTGAGTGACTGACATTCTAGATTTTATCTACCACAATCTTGGGAACATAAAACCATCTTGGCAAGTATGGATATCTTACCCAACATGGCTTTTTTCTTCTCTTGCAATGGATCACTCATACCACCAAAGATATCTGACTAGTTCTCAGAGAGTAGTTATGTAGTCTCCCTATCCAGGTTACATTTACATTTGATCAGGATTTTTGATTTCTTTCCCCGTTTTTGGCCAGTATCATTCAATGTGGTACAGACAAAAATCTACTTTTCAATCTCCATTTTCCTAGCACTATGGCTAACCATGACAAACAGTTAATGGAACAGTAAAAAAAGCATCTATGCTTTTTATATCCTGTTTCTAAGATTACTGATTCATCTTCCTATCCATAGATTTAACTTTATTCCAAATCAATTCCTTATCTCAATAAAAGATGCCAGCTATCATCTCTATCCATAGTTGTTCCACATACTCAATACCCTCACATTCTATCTATGCAGATTAGGCTAGATTTTCCTTAAAAGTTAATAAAATTATTCTCAAAATTTAGTTGTTCCATGGTCAATAATTAACCTAATTTTCTGGCCATAAGTGCAAAAGAACAAATCAGGGTCATCACTTCTCTGACACTCTCTTCTGACCAGCACACTATCATATCAAAAATGAAAGCAGGGAAGCTTCACTCAACTGAACTGATGCTATATTCTTATTGACTGTCCTCCATGCTGCTTTTTGAAAAATTTTAATATATTTTATTGATATATATATATCTAATACTTAGATTTTTCCACATATCTATTCCCCATCCCTTTCCTAGAAGCCATCATATGTATTAGACTTTTATTAAAAAAATAAAGAGAATAATTTCATTAAAATTGATCAATATATAACAAAAATATGACATTATATACTGTGTTCCACAATTAAGGACCCTCCTCTCCTCACCTCCGTAAAAGAGTGAGAAGAGGTATCTTCTCATAGACCAAGTATATTCTTTTAAATTTCTCAACAATCTATTTACAATTTTAAAAAATTTACATTGTTGTAGTCAATGCATATAATGTTTTCCTGGATGTCCTTACTTTATTTTGCATCAGTTCACGCAAATATCTCTCTACTTCTCTGTATTTACTATGTTCTTAATTTCTTACAGTAATATCATTTTATATTCATTTATATTCATGTATACTAATTTGTTTAGCCATTTCCCAATTGATGGGCTACAGACTAAACATCAAGACCTCAAAGCCTATAAATCTAAATGGGAGAGAAGGAGCATGGCTTTACCACAAGCTTAATAATATCCAGACACTGCTCTAGGAGTTAATAAATCAATCATTCCCTTTTAAGAGCCTTCTATGTACCAGACACTATGCTAATTACTAGGAATATCTGAAGAAGCAAAAGACAGTTTTTCCTCCTCAAGGAGCTTACAGTGTAATGGGAGAGACTATATATATATATATATATATATATATATATATATATATATAGCATTGAGCTTAGAATCGGGAAGACTCATCTTTATGAGTTCAAATCTGGCCTTAGCAGGTGTATGACCTTGGGCAAGTCACTTAACCCTGTTTGCCTCAGTTTCCTCATCTGTAAAATGAGCTAGAAAAGGTAATAGCAATATTCTAGTATTTTGCCAAAAAAACCTCCAAATATGGTGACAAAGAATTAGACACAGCTGAATGACAAGAAAAAACCCTCCTTTATATATGAGGCTTTTTTCAGCCTTTCTTAATCTTAGTGCCTTCCCTCTCAGATTGTTTCCAATTTTCCTGATATATTACTTTTATGGAACATAGTTGTTTGCATTTTGTCTCTCTTTGCACCCTTTACCACAACATGAGATTATGAACTGCTTGAGGACAGGAACTATTTTTGCCTTTGCAGCTCAAAGTCTCAGTGCAGTGCCTGGGACTTTGTAGACATTTAATTAATGGTGCTGGTAGTAGTAGTAGTAGTAGTAGTAGTAGTAGTAGTAGTAGTAGTTGTTGTTGTTGTTGTTGTTGTTGTTGTTGTTGTTGTTGTTGTTGTTGTTGTTGTTGTTTGGATTCATTCAGAGGGCAGGGAGTTGGATTAATTAACCTCTAATGGATGTTCCAACTCTTAAGATTCCATGATTCTAATATAAATCAATCTTCTATGACCTAACTTCCCAAGAGAATTAAATCAAGCTTAAATCCATATTTGTTATACCATTCACGTAGCAGCAGAAAAGACAGCATATTCCAGTCCTTCCTTCTGCCCCCAAAATACCCTAGAACTAAATGTCTTTGAAATTTCAGCAATTTCTCCCTTGTATGCAATAATCCAAGATGGGATGGCTCAGTTTAAATTAAATTAAATTAAACTGCACAGGCTAAGTAGCCTTTTCAATCACTTTAATACATGGGTCCTCACTCTATCAGTTGACTCATCTTTGGCAACAAAGTGAAATTGTATATCAAAGTACAAACCATTATGTTGTAATATTCATGGCTAGAATTATTGTGAAAGCTTTACAAAATCCTGATTCTATTCTGGACATGTTCTGAGGAATGGCTACACTATACCCTTACCTGCACCCTCTCTCTACTCTAGTTACTCTAGTCGTTTATCTATTCATTCCTTTCTTCTCCCTCCTCCCCCTAGATGCATTTTGTGTTTCTGGATCTCAGAATACACAAAATATTCTTATCAATTGGATCACCAGCTCCTTTATCATTGATAAAAATAGTCCAGTACTTCTGAGCCCAAGAACTTGAGAATAGCTATTCCACACAGATCACCAGACCTGCTTCTAGCCCAGTCATAGCTGTTAACCAACTGCTACCACAGTTAGATATGAGCAAGAGGCTTGTAAATGGTAGCACTTTGCAAACTATTGGGAGGTACTTTTTTCTTGCCCGGCATCACAAACATTATCCAAGAAAGTAACTCTTCTGAAGATGGGGCCAACTATCTCACCAACTGCCAACTAACTACTACTAACAGAGCAAGCAAACCAGCCTAGTTGAGGAAGAAAGGTAACCTAAAAGAGAGATAAGAAGTAGCATGTACCAGGCAAGTCAAATTACTAGTCCCATTCAGACCCTATAATCCAGACTCTAAGAGACTTGAGAATTACAATGTTTCCTGCCCAGTGGTCTCATCTATCATCCTTGGGAGCATCCCTTATAGAAATATATCCTGACAACTGTTCCTTTAGGTACTACAGCCATAGCTACTGATGACCTAGAAAAGAAAGATCTTTCACCCAATTCAACATCAGAAACTGAATGAATTTTATCAGTTGAAATGATAGTAAGAAAAGGTATTAATATTTGCTTTTCCATTGAAGTTTTCAATATGAATTGGATCCTAAAACCTGCATATGTGTCTTCCCCATTAGAATATGAGGTCCTTCAGAGCAGGGGATGTCTTACTTTTCTAATCTATGGGTATCATCTCTAGGTTAGCACAGTGATTTGCACATAGTAAATGCTTGATAAATGTGCATTTATTAATTCACTTTGATAGCCACATCTTTGCTTAAACTATTTCTCCCCATTTCCTGGAAGTTTCTTCTAAATCTCTCCTGGGGCTGGAAAAAAGTAGAAATCATTGTTAGGAAGACATTGGAAGGAGAATTGTTAAAAAGCAGAGTCAGAACTTGATGGAAAGAGTTCATCTCTGTCGAAGTTCTGAGCTTCCCCAAAGGCTATAAATAGTTTTCTCAACAGCTGGCAGATACTCCTAGAAGAGAGGCCCAATGAATGTAAACCACAGAGAAGAAAGTGGGAGAGAGAAAGGGGACTAGATGTGATCACAAGAAGGTGATGGGGAAGGAAACATCCCAGAGACAGAGAGACCAATGATACATTTCTGAAAAATAAAATTTCTAGTGTAGTATTGTTTACAAAAGTACAGAAATTTAAAAAGCCAATATATTTGGTTAATCTCCTCAATTAAAAGTTTAGCTTATTTTGTTATTTCTTTCAGATATTTTCTAGGTCTTTGGCCCGATTGGGCTGTAAATGGCTTGTACTACTTCTTTTTAGAGTATTTGACAGGCTCATGCAATTTGCTATCTGGAAGTGCTTCCTGGGATTTAGCAGAAGTTTTTGCTTTCTTAAGTCATTCTCCTGCTTTCCTTGGTAATTCAGGGATATCCAAGAAGAAAATCTATAACTGTAGACATCTGGGAGCTCTATGCTACAGAGATCTGAGAAAGATTGCTTGTGACAACAAATGTGATAGCTTTTGAAGATACAATTAGAATTTGCATTTATTACATGATAGATGAGATGCAGTTGGAGCAATATTTTAATTTGGGAAAGTGTAGTCTCACAAAACTTCCTGTCCTTGAGGTTAACCTCTTGAGATATTTGCACTCTGTATCTTGTTTCCTTCCTATTTTTTTTTCTTCACTGTAGTGAACTACAGGTCTAATATTCTGTAAGCATATAGGTATGATACATGCAAACTGAAATTTTATCTTGGCCAATAATTCCTTCTTCAGGAACCTTTTCCTTGTCTTTCTAAACTTTCCTTTAGATTGGTTATATTTCCCTACTATGTTTAAACTGAAGGCAATTTTATAGAACAAAAGAATTTTAGACAAAACGTCTTTAATTATCACTTAGCTTTTTATTTATTTGTTTTTTCTTTGATGAGGCAATTGGGGTTAAGTGTCTCGCCCAGGGTCAGCTAGGAAGTGTTAAAGTGTCTAAGGTCATATTTGAACTCAGGTCCTCCTGACTTCAAGGCTGGTGCTCTATCCACTGGCGATCACTTAATTTTAAAATATCTCTAAATGGTTTACAATACAAAAAAAAAAATCTCAATTTCTGCTGAGGGATGTGATATCCTATCAGTAAACTAGGTTAAAAAATGTTCAGTAGTCTGATTTTCCCCTCTCCCTGCTCTCCAACCTCATATTCAAAGAGTTGCCAAGTTTTATCAGTTCTATCTCTGCATCTCTCACATTTGTCCCCTCCTTTCCATTTGCAAGGTCATTATCTTTATTTAGGCTCTCATCACCTCTAAGCTGTACTATCAGAGCAGCCTCTTTCCTCTCTAATCCATTCTCTACACAATTGCTAAAATTATCTCCTAAAAGCATAATTCTTATCATATCTCTCCCTTACTCTAGAACTTTTAGTGGTCCTTACTACCTCTAGGAACTTCTTAGTTGGACATTTAACATTTTTAACAATTTACCTCCAAGCAAGCTGGCTTTCCTCTTTCTTCTATACTATATATTCCAGTCAAACCAATATACTTGTTATTCCCCAAATTAGCATTCAATCTCCCATCTTTAGGTCTTTTGTAAACTCTCTCTTCATCTTCTAATCTCCATCTTGGCATGCACTTCTGGCTCACCTGTGCCTCTTAAAATCATCAGTTTCATTCAAAACTCATGTCATTTATTGCTTCCCATGAGAATAATTTTCTACTCTCCCTAATTTGCTAATGTTGCTTCCCTATTCAAATTATTATATACATTCTTGTTTGTTTACAAACCTTATCTCTTCAGAAGAATATAAGTACCTTGGGAACAGGGACTTTTTATTTTGTCTGTGTATTACCAGTGTCATATATATTGTTTTACATATAGTAGACTTGTTGTATTGGATTAGATTGATGGGACATTTCTAGCCACCTTCCATCTTATTAATGACTTTTGTTAAACTGAAACACATGACTCCATGGTACCACAGAGTACCATCCTTATCCATATTCTACCACTTATTAATTGACCTTACAAAAATTACCTAACTTTCTGAGCCTCATATTTGATACATATTTAATAGAGGAATGATAATGCTTTGTCTGAAGGTAGAGGTATAACTGAATCAGCCTTTTAAGTGATTAAAATATGAACGTATGATATGAAGTGAACTTTAACTTCAGATTGGACTGATCACCCAAAGGCAATTGTGAACAAAATTTTGAGACACATTTATGTTTTGATACAAAAACTATATTCTATTAAGATGTAAATAATATCATGATAGTATAAGGAAGATCTCTAGAAACTACATTATTCATAGATAATTAATCCCAGAGAATAGAAGAAATGATTTTTTAAAGAGTATGGATCAAAAGAGTTAATGCAGATTTTTAGAAAATCTAGTATTTCTAATATATTAGATATTAGAAATTATTATTTCATATCTAGAAAGATGATTATGTCCCAGAAGAATCTTTCTTAGTGTCCAATGTCATTTTCTTCTAATTTTTTTCTTTTTATATAGTGCTCTAGGAACTAGAATTTCTTAAGGTATCATAATATATAGATTCTATACCTGAATAAATAGTATCCATTTTATTTCTTGTTTTATTTTTGTATTATCAGTCTTTGGCACAGTGACTTGTATTTATCAGACATTTAATAAATTTGTTTAATTAAACTGAATTATCAGAGCAAAAGCTTTACACATGAATAGTGTATATTCTTATACGGAGTGCAATTATAGCACAAGGCAGACTAGCTTAATAGGTAGGACACTAGACTTGGAGTTAGAAAAACCTGGGTTTAAATTCCTAACTTGGTCCTGATCTCAGAACTTGGCTCAGTTTTTTTTAACTACTACAATTCCTCCTAACAAAGTGACCTTTACTTGGATTTCAATCTTGCATCTAATATTCACTAATAATTCACAATTCACTAATTGTAGCTATAAAAATTCTTTTCATTTCTCTCAATCTCAGTTCTTCCATCAATAAAATGAAGATTATTATATTTGTACCACCTACTTCATTGGGTGGTTAGAAGATTCTGATGAGATAGTATGTAATTTTATACATAGCACTGTGCTATAAGCAAACTGGTTCACAGATGACAATGATGATAAAAGAACTGGCATTTCTATTACACCTTAAATTTTGCAAAACATTTTACATATGTTCTCTCATGTGCCCTCATAGCAATCCTCTGAGGTAGGTGCTATTATCTTTCTTATTTTAATGATGGAAACTGCAATGTGTGTCCAGATTCCTGCTATCACCTAGCCAATTTCCTGGCTTCAAGTCTTTTCTTGTTCCAATTTCTTCTAAATATGGACTTGTCACGAAGATGCCTATCAAAAGTCAGTCTTCTTGAGTGACAAGGAATTGAGCTCAATAATGGAAGATTAGATACATGATGCTTAGGTCAATTTTTCTGAGTACATCATTTTCATTCAAATCCTCTCTCAGATAGACTCTGTGTCTTGGCTCTGGAGCATCACAGGGTGAACTGTGAACCATGCAAGATAATTAGGAAAACAAGGAAGTGCCACAGGAGCACATGGCTGCATTGACTAGAAGTTTCTTCATCTGTAAAATGAGCTGGAGAAGAAAATGGCAAACCACTCTACTACTGAAATGCCTGAACAAAAATAGCAAATATCATTTAGGATTAGACATACAATTCTGAGAAAGATGAGACAGGAAAACAAGTTGAACAACTATGGACTTTTGTTTCTTTACTCTCACTCACTAGATGCTATCCCTAAAGACAGGCTGATTGGGCAAGGACACACATATCAATGAATGCAAAGCTATTTTAAATCCTGATCCATCCCTGAAAGGGTAAATAGGCTTCCTGAAATTTCTATTTGGGCATATTTACTTGTTTTCCCCTGCCTTTGCACCCAAGGCAAATACAATGTCAGAATGATTTTCATATCCATATCCAATCACTCATCGAGTTTATAATTTCTAACTCCATGACATTTCTCACATCTGTCTCCTCTTTGCTGAGATGGCTATTACCTCACATCACTCATTCATTACCTCTTGCCCATACTGTTGCAAGAGTTTCCTGTTTAGTCTCCCTATGCCAAATTATCTCCCCTCTTCAGTTGACACAGCTCCTGAAATCATCTTCCTAAAGCATAGCTGACCAGTAATTTTTCTACTCCATAAACTGTCAGATCTTTATTATTTTTAGGGTCAAATCCTCTGTTTGGCATTCAAAGCTCTTTTCAACAAGGTTCCAGTCAACTTTTCCATCTTCATACCTTTCAAAGATGGAATACTGTGTGTGAAGAACAACAAGATTAATTGTACCAATAAACAGATGAAGGGAAATGATGCATATTAAGTCTGCAATAAATCTCTCTCTCTCTCTCTCTCTCTCTCTCTCTCTCTCTCTCTCTCTCTCTCTCTCTCTCTCCTGAGGCAATTGAGCTTAAGTGACTTGCCCAGGCTCACACAGCTAGGATGTGTTAAGTATCTCAGGTGAGATCTGAACTCAGGTCCTCCTGAATTCTAGGCAGTGCCATCTCACTGCCCTTGCAATATATCTCTTTACCCTTCCTTCTTAGAGTCCCTTAGAACTTCAAAGTTCAGATGAAGCACATCTTCTCCATATGAAGTTTTTGTAGATCCTTCCCAGATATTAAAGTTGCCACAACTTTGTATTTATGTGTTTGTTTTATAAATATGTAAATTGTGCCATTACTAATATGTGAAAATTTCTCCAGAGATAGATATAGAGAGGTACAGAGAGACACACACACAGAAAGAGAGACAGAGAAACAAAATAGGGAAGGGAGAATGAGGAATCATTGAGCTCTTTGAGTGCAGGGCCTATTGAATTTTTGTCTTTGTACCACTATGGTTTGACATAGTTCATGATACAAAATAAGCCCTTAATAAATACTTGCTGATTGATTGAATCATAAAGTGTTGTTTTCAACATTTTATGTTGAGAAAGAGAGAGACAGAGAGAGAGAAACAGAGAGAGAAAAAGGAGTGGGAATGAATTATGGATGATTTTTGCAAGATTATCTAGAAATTTAGGCAAATATTAGTTGCCAAATGGGTATTACTGAAATCCATTTCACCAAGTCACCCTCTCTTCCCCTACTCAACAACTTTAATGGCTCCCTATTGCCTCTCATTTAAAGCTCCCACCAACGTTTCTAGTCATATTTTATATTACTTCTCTTCATCTATTATCCCTGGTACTTGTAGGATACTCCATTCTTCCAAACTCAGCTCTACATCCTCTCCTTAAATGAGCTTTTTCTTGACTGGTCTTGTGCTCAAAGAATTGCTAGAATCCTCCACAATAACTTGTATTTGTATTGTACATGTTTTGTATATATTCATATATGTTTATGTTGCTTTCTCCATAGAATATAAGCCCCTTAAGGACAGGGTCTGTTCTATATCTTTGTATTTTTAGTGCTAAGAACCTGGTCTTGCACACAGAAGATGCTTAACTAGTGGTTGTAGATTTGGTTGATTCATTCAGTCTCCATTCCAGTCAAACTAGTCTTCTAAGTACCTTTCTGGTACTAGATATTTTACCCCACACACACACTTCTGTTTCTCTGCACTAAGGTATAGAGCTGTCCCCCATTCCTTGAATATACTCCTACACCTCTGCCTCTTAGTATCCCTACCTTCAGGATCTACCTCCAACCTAAATATCATTAATGACTCTTCCCTCACCCAGATTAATTTTATTTATTTAATTTTTTTATTGTTTTCTCATTATGAATCATGTTGGGAGAGAAAATCAGAACAAAAGGGAAAAACTGAGAGAAAAAAACAGAAGAAAAAGAAAGTAAACACGGCATGAATTGATTTACATTCATTCTCAATAGTTCTTTCTCTGGATGCATGTGGCATTTTCTATCCAAAGTTTATTGGGATTGCTTTGGATCACTGAATCCCTAAGAAGAAGCATTTTATAGTTGATCATCACACAATCTTGCTATTACTGTGTACACTATATTCCTGGTTCTACTTGTTTTGCTCAGTATCAGTTTGTGTAAATCTTTTCAGGCCTTTCTAAAATCTGCTTGTTCTTCATTATTATAGAGCAATAATATTCCATTATTTTCATATATCGCAATTTATTCAGCCATTCTCCAATTGATGAGCATCTACTCATTTTCCAATTCTTTATTACCACAAAAAATGCTGCTAAAAACATTTTTTTGCATGTCAGTCCTTTTTCCTCCTTTATGATTCCTTGGGATATGGATCCAGTGGTAACACTCTTAGATCAAAAAGTATGCCGTTTTGTAATTTGGGGGCATAGTTTCAAATTGCTTTCCAGAATAGTGGGATCATTTCACAACTCTACCAACAATGCATCAGTGTCCTAGTTTTCCCACATCCCCTCCAACATTTATCAGTATCTTTTTCTGCCATTTTAGCTAATCTGAGGTGGTAGTTCAAGTTGTTTTAATTTGCATTTTTCTAATTAATAGTGACTTAGAGCATTTTTTTCATGACTATAAATGGCTTTAATTTCATCACTTGAAAATTGTCTGTTCCCATTCTTTGACCATTTCTTTCTCTCTCTCTCTCTCTCTCTCTCTCTCTCTCTCTCTCTCTCTCTCTCTCTCTTTCTCTCTCTCTTTCTCTCTCTGTAATTGTGGTTAAGTGACTTGCCCAGGGAGTGTTAAGTGTCTGAGGTCAGATTTGAACTAAAGTTCTCCTGACTTTAGGGCTGGTGCTCTATCTACTACACTAACCAACTGTCCCTCTTTGATCATTCCTTAATTGGGGACCAGATTAATTTTAGATAGACTTTTTAATTTATTCATTTGTGAGCATGTTGAATTCTCTCTTGTGATTATTTAATTTGTGTTTTTGTATTCTCTTAATAGGAGTTTTGTGTAGTATGATGAACTGAGCTGAAAAAAAATCTACTCCTGATACATCTTTTAAAAATTTACATTCATTTATTCTTTTTTTAATTTAATTTTTATTTTTTCAATTACGTGTAAATCAAAATTTTAAACATGTATTATTTTTAAATTTTGAGTTGCAAGTTCAATAATTCCCTCTTTCCCCTCTCCTAAGAAGGAGAGCAATTTGATATAGATTATACATGTGCAGCATGCAAAAACACTCCTGAGACTTTTTTTAAAAACCCAATTAGGGCTTTTCTTATCTGAATCACACAAAATCTGGTGAACTCCTCTGAGAAAATTAATGGATACAGTTCTTCACTTCTTAGGTGGAAATGACCTAATGGCCATCCAAAAAAGGAATTCCAGAAAGATGGCCTAGGCCAAGTGAAGACAGGGGAATGACTAGATTTCCCATCTCTTTTTATGATCCTTTGGTGTCATCAATGAACTGTTTCTGTTTTCTGAGGCTAAGCTATCAAGCTGGTTCCTAGCTGCTATTTTTGATGGTTTTTTCCATTAAAATTAAAATAAAAACAGCTCCTAGAAAATCTTTCCCCTTTTATAGAACACTTACGTAATATGTAAATATGCATCTAAATTGCTAGGTCTCTTTCCAACCAAAGCAGCATAAAATAGCAAGATGCATTTGAAAAATGAGATAAACTTGTATCTGGGAACATTTCTACTGCAATGAACATTTGAACATTTTTCTTTTTAACTTAGCTGACTGCTTGGAATAAATGGCCCTGAATAGAAAAGAATCAAGAGAGCCAACCCCTGTGACTAGTTTTGCTACTAACTTGTGGGAGCCATGTAAAACATAGGATAATCCCATGCTGCCTCAGTTTTTTGGATGCTACTTCTGCCTCACAGAATGTGCTATGAAGATAAAGGGGGTGGTGACTTGTTTTGAACTCCTCTATAGAAAGATTCAGAACATTTTCCTTACCTTTTCCCACTCTTGGAAATGATAATTTATTCAACATTAGACTAAGCCCTAGGGGGGATAATTGCTGATTGGAGATCAAGTAGCACAAATGTACCTTTCCTTTCTATAACCTGACAGGTTCCTGCCTTTGACCATCTGTCAGAAACAGGCACTCTTCATCTGCTCTGCTGCCCTTCATCCACACTAACCATCCAGGGGGTGCTAGGGGCTCTTAACCTTTTTGGTGATATGGACACTTTTGGTAGTCTGATAAAACCTAGGAGCCCGGCACAAAATAATGTTTTAAAACGGATAAAATACATAGGATTACAAAAGAAACAGATTATGTGGCTATACATTTATCAACATATGCTGAAAAATAAAGTTCATGGACTCTAGATTACGAACTCAGAGTTTATCTCATCTTTGGGGCTATAATTTAATCAACACTGAAGTGAATCCTGGAGCAGAGCTGACCTCGCTGAGGATTGGAGACCTTGCTTTGTGTATCTGGCAGGACCAGACACTCATCATTCTCCCTGCCCTAGCTAGTTACGTGCATTCTCCCCCTCTCCGGCTTTCCATCTCCTGCTCATGGAACGATAATTAAACCAACAGTACCATTGCTACTGTGGAGGGTGAGATTTTGTGACTCTGAATCATAGAGTGTCCATGCTGATGAACTTGCGGTGGCTACCGTTCCCTGCTCCCTTAAAACCCATCCCTTGTCCTGATCCTTCCCATAACCCCTATCCCTTAGATTACGCCCTCCTGAACCTCCCCCCTTTCTTATTGTCTTATTGATAACAAACTGCCTTTAATACTAGACTAGTTCCTTCCTCCTTGGAAATGCCTTTTCATATATTTAATTTTCTATGTGAGTGGTTTTGCTTCTTTTTTTCCCGGTTTTGTCTTTGTTTCTCCTGCACCTAGCAAAGTGTTCTGGCGCTGTGTGTGTATTATACACACAGTAGGTAATTAATAAAGCCTGTTGAATTATGGGATAAATCCACAATTTAGGTTCCTTTCATGGACACTGAGGTATTGTCACAGATCAACTCTAGTTTCTAGGAATAGCAAAAACAAAAATAAGTAGAAAACCAGTCTCATGGAAATGGAGAGGACATCTAAGTATGGGGAGGGGATAACTGCTGAAAGATAAATGCTGAGAAGGTATTTGAGCTGGTTCAGTCCTCCCTCCCCCCAAGATCTTATTCTCTTTTGTACCTGGTATACAGAAGTGGGGGATGGGGTGGGAAGAGAGTGAAATGAGAGATCTCCATACCAAAGCATTTACTAAATTACGGTTTAAGGCATCGCAAAATGAGTGTTTCTACCACAAAAAAAAAAAAAAAAAAAAAAAAAAAAAGAAGAAGAAGAAAAAAAAAGGATCTTCAAAACCTATTTGGCTCAATAATCTGATTCCCCTGCAAAGCACCAAGTCTCCCGCATGATTCTCGGAAATCAGTATCCGGCGCTGTGCTTCAGAAGTTTTCCACCCAGCAACAGGATGATGTCAGTAGCAAAAGAGAACAACCAATCAGGAGGAAGAATGAATCAGCCAGTGCAGGGATTGTGCTCCGCTGTTTCCTAGCAAAAGCTAGCTCGGCTCTGAAAAGCCGGGAGTTGTTCGCACTTTCTTGGCTCTTGAAGCCGAGACTCGATGGCTCCTGGCCCTGAAAAGTGCTTTGCAGAAGATGCATGCATTTAAACTGATTTGCATATAGACCAGAATCCCTATGGATATCAGTTCTGAGGCTGGCTGTGTGTTTGTTGAAAATTGAGGAAGGACACGAATTGAGGATAAAAACAGCATTTAATTGTTGCCCTCTTAGAAACAGCCGAAGCCTGGAAACAAATTATTTTCATGGAAGTAATTCTCTGTATCTCCTTTGCATGTTAACTGTTACTCAAAGAACAATACTATATGGACTTTGAATCTGGCCTTGGTGTTTTAAGGCTTATTTAGATGAACCTCAGTAGCTGTTATTTCACTTGTGAGTCAGAGACATTATTATTTAATAGCACTAAAATAAGCACAGCGTGGATATTTTAAAATTAAAGTGCAAATAGGAAGTTGGTGATTGTGACTCGCAGTCAGTTTTTGTCATCTGTCTTTGCAGCGCCCCTGGACAGCGTTGCTTTAGTCTGGCTGGGACAGCTACAGGGGATGAGCTCAAGATTTTCTTTCATCCATTGCCCTGATGTTAGTTGGCAGTGACAGCAATGCAGGTCCTGGAGAGCAGGAGCCAAAGGGTTACTCTGTCCAAAGAAAGCAAGACAATTTATTACACCTCCTTCCCAGATTCCACTAAAGTCATCAGCCTGCCCAGCACACTTAGGCAATCTGTAACCCA
Source organism: Sarcophilus harrisii (assembly GCF_902635505.1). Classification (NCBI taxonomy): domain Eukaryota; kingdom Metazoa; phylum Chordata; class Mammalia; order Dasyuromorphia; family Dasyuridae; genus Sarcophilus; species Sarcophilus harrisii. Next base: position 468,366,264 of record NC_045428.1, read on the forward strand.
GTACCAAAAGGCAGATTTGCTTTCTTGTGGGAGACTAAGTACAATTTTTTTAAAGTACACCTCAAAAAAATTTTTTTTTCCATTTCCCTTCTCTCTTTTCAGTATCTTAAGTAGTTTTCAGAAAGCACCTAGATCTGGTGAACAACAACACAAAAGGAATAGGAGTTAAGAAGCTTGAATCCCAGCTCCAGACTTATCTCTGACTCTCTGTCCTTGACCAATGAAATGCAAATTAGGACTACCTGAAGGAAAGCTTTTTTTTTTTTTTTTTTTTAATAATGAAAAGACTGAGTTACTGAATATATTTAAAAGGAAGACTGAAGTATTAATTTCAAATACAGTGGAACTAAGCAAAGTATTTGCAAATAGAGGTCATAAAGTCACTGAACTTTAGACCTGGTGGAAAACTTCACTATCATCCCGGTCAAGATCTTTGGAGATGTGTTTTAACGAATGTAGCCAATACTCTAGCTCTCTTCATAGCTTATTACTTAATACATTTGCCTCCGGAGTTGGGGGGGTGTCTCTTCTGTGCTGTTAGCTGGAACCCCATTTTGCTTTCTCCCCACTGCTTGGAATAGCAACCTGGTTCCATTTAACTATTTAACATCTATTAGCTTTTATAAAGGGATCTTTAAACTGCAGGACCAAATATACAAATATTTTCCCAAGTGCCAGGAGGCATACTTTCCCCTATACCACCTGGGTCTCTGGGGGGAAGTAGGCTCAATTTAGTTCAGTTTTTGGCCAACCAAATTCTTGACCATATATGGCATGACAAGTTGGATAAAGGGAATTGGTGGTGGGGTGTGGAGTAAAGTAAGCATTTATGAAAAGCCTAACAAAAATTATCTCATTTGATCCTCACAACAACCTCATAAGGTAAGTACCATTATTAGCTTCATTTTACAGTAAAGGAAAATGAGGCAGACTGAGATTAAGTGACTTAACCTCTATCACCCAGCTATGAAATATACAAGGTTGGATTTGAACTCAGGTTTTCTTCTTTATTCCAGGACAATATCTCTTATCTGAGATGAAAAGCCAGTGAGTCTTCTTTCAGCGATTTAAAAACAGAGGGGAAGGTTGGAGGCCTGCCTTTCTGTTCTGTTCCCTTTCAGAACGGTCTTTCAACAGATATTGTGGGCAAATAAAAAATCCTACCACCAGGACCAGAGCAACCAAAGAGATTTAGTCCAAAGGCAGTTTCCAGAAGGAGGCTAAAAGCAGGTTTTTCCATACCAGTCAAAGAGCATCCTAGGTGGTTAGCTGACCAACAGTCAGTTACAAAATGCTTATGCCTGCTCCATAGTCTTTTCAAGTCATTTCTCTTACATGCCCCCTGAAAGTAGGCAAATAGTATCTACATAGAAAGGCTGTATCAACCAACCAAACAGATGGGGTCTAATTATGCACCAGACCCCCATTACACAAATTGTATCCTGAAGGACAAGGACCTGGATTCAAATTTAGCTCTTTCAATATGTCATTTATTTGACTTTAAGCTAGGCACTTAATTTTTCTGAGCCTCAATTGGGGAATGGGGGAAGGAACTGGAATAGATGACTCATAAACTTTCTTCTAGTTCTAAATCCATTTGCCTATGAATGCAATCAGAATATAAATTATTACTTCAAAAGGTTTGTTCTTATAAGAAAGTTAAACTGGGCCACCCACAACCTTATTCATTTGCTTAGCAAATCCTTTATCTATAGATGGAGCAAAGAGAACTCCAGCCTAAGGGCTTCTGAATTAACACCAACACAAGATCAAGAAAGTTTTACTCTATTCATCTGATTTAGAGTTGGGGGTCTAAGATTAGCCCCAGTGCTCTCTATTTGGTAAATGCCTAAATATGAATTTGTGGAATTACCTACAGATACATGCCTTGAACTTGAATTTAAAAGTGTTAAGTGATTTATAAAGACCCCAATATCATTCTTTATCATATTTTCTAATAATAATGACAATAATAGCTTACATTTATATAGTGCTTATCATGTGCTAGGTATTGTGCTAAGTGCTTTACAATTATGGTCTTTGCATCTCACAACCACCTTGGGAGGTAAAGTGTTATTATTATCATCCCTATTTTACAGAGAAGGAAACTGAGGCAAACAGAGGTTATAGTGATGTGTCTAGAAAGTGTCTGAGGCCAGACTTAAATATAGGTCTTTCTCACTCCAGGCCCACTAATTTTAGGGTCCAGGTTATAGTCATTGTATCCACAGGAGTTGTGTGCCTTCCTGAATTAGGTGCTTAAATCTTGTTTTTTGTCTCATTCTATTGGACTGAAATGAATAAAATTAAATTTCCCAAACTTAAAATGTGTGGGAACGCATAACAAGCATTGAACAAATAGACAAAGAAATGGAACTCCAGGAAACTGAAATGATTCAAATCCCAATTCTTTATTCCCTCTCTCTCTCCCAGTGAGAAAGCTGGAACCAGAATTTGGGTCTCCTGTCTTGTACAACATACCACATCTCTCAAGAAACAGAATCCTTATTCTGAAAGGAGTTTTATTGTTTTGAAAAGCCGTCAGGGAGAAAATTGGAGATAGAGTTGTTCTTTCTGGTGAGATGGAATTATTTTGGACACTGGTTCTTCACTAGTTGTTATATTAATCAAGATGGCTACAATAATTATGATGATCTATTAGTTCCACAGATTTAATCAAGCATTTTTCAAACACCTACTATGTGCTAGGTAAAAGGGTACATTGAAAACTTTTTGTATATATTTGTAAGCTTTTTACTTTCTCAAAGATGAAAACAGTTTCTGTCTTCGTGAAACCCAGCATCTAACCAAGAACAATAATTTTTAAAAATAACACAAAACAAAGATAAAATGATGGTTGGAGGAAGGTACCAGCAGCTGGTGGGGTCAGTGAAGAGCTTGAGCTGTCTTGAAAGAATTGTAGGTGATTCTTTTTCTCTTTTTTTTTCCAAGTTTCAGTTCCTTCCTTATTTCTTTTCTCAGCAGATTATCTTTCCCCCTTCTTTATTGGGAAGAAAACTCAACTCTTTTAACCCCAGTTTTCTTTTTTTTAATCTCCCTTTCCCCATACTTCAAGATCAATCTATGTCATGTTTCCTATTAGAGGCTTTCCATCTCATTTCTGAGTATGTATGGTTCTTTTCCCTGCCTAAGATAATTTATGTCCTTGAATCTATCCTTTTATATTTTCTCCAGGTCTTTGCTCTATAGAGCAAATCCCATGCTGTCTATTGTCTACTGGTTCTCTTTCTGCCTACAACTATACTCCTCCTATTATCTTTTTAAAAGGCTTCGTTCTTTTATACCTTTATGTCTTCTACCTCTCTTCACTATTATGCTTCTTGATAATGTACTTCTTATTTGCTGCCTCCATTTATTTTTCATTTATTTGTTCCTCAATACCTTAAAAAATTTAAATAAAAATTCCCCCCCACTCCAATACCTTTTAATGTGACTTCTATTCTCACAGCTCTACTGAATCTGCTTTCTCTAACTAAGGTCACTAAAGAATCACTTAACTGCCAGATTAAAAAGTTTTTCCTCAGTCCTTATTATCCTTGACATTTTGTCAATGTCAATATCATTTGACACATCTCCTTCTTGAGACTCTCTACTCCTGACTTCTTTGCCACAACTAAATTCTTATCTCTTCTTCCTTTCAGATCAGTACTTATTGTTCTTCTTTGCTAGTTCTTCCTTTCACCCTGTGTGAAACGCCTATTCTCCAAAAGACTGTGAACTCCTTGAAGATCTGTCATTTATTATTTTCCTCCCATTTGCATCCCTTGTTGATCATCCCTTGTAGATTATTGATCCTAGTGGGTACTCAATGCATATTTTCTTAATTCAATTGAATATGGTATACAGATCACAAATATTCTCTCCATTTTAGACTGATAAATTGATATGGGAAGGTAAAAACCAATAGTGAAAAAGGCAGATAAATAAGCTAATATAATCTTAGGTACGCAAAGGAAGGTGGTTAGTTTTTTTTTTTTTTCTGAGGCAATTAGGGTTGTTACTTGCCCAGGATCAAGGGGAGTTTTACTGAATGTAATAATTACAGATAATATTTTAAAAGTACTTTAAAGTTTGCAAAATGCTTTACATGTTATTTCCTTTTATATTTACAGTGGTAAATTTGAGGTAAAGTGCTATTATTATCCCCATTTTACAAATAAGTAAACTGAGGTTCAGGAGAGGTTAAGTAACTTACTCAAGAATTGCAAAGATACCTGTGATGAAATTCAAACATAGGTCTTCTGGCTCATACTTTATCTAATATTTCATGATGCCTCTTGCATATGATTCAATAGTTATGTGGTATACTGCTCTACTCATACCATATTAAAGAATTTTTGTGTTCTAGTTACAAGCTGGAAGAATGTCAAGAAGAGTGAATGGGAAATAAACAATTATAGAAGTCTGAGAAGGAATAGTCAGGTAGAAGGAGAGCCAGGAGAGAACAATTTTGTGCAAGCCAGGGGAGAAGAGTATCCTAGAAGATGAGAGTGGCTAACAACACCAAATACTGCAAAAAGCTCTGTAAGAATAAAGACTATGAGAAAATCATTAAATTAAGCATTTCAAAGGTCATTAGTGACTCTTCTGAAAATAGTTTGAGTGGATTGGGACCATTTGGAGACAGATTATTAGGGATTGAGGAATGAAAGGGTGTCCAGGAAATAGAGGCAATGAACACAGACAATTCATTTGGAAAGTCTGCCATGCTTATATCCTTAGCATGAGCAAAATTCTGGTTCTAGTCTGATACTTTCCAAGAATCCAAATTTCTGACAGTTGGAAAAGTAAAAATATTAGCAGTGAATTTTATGTATGTTAAAAAGCTTACATTGTGGGCTTTTTTTTTTTTTATTAATGCCAGTGAAAGACACTTTAATGAATAGCAATTTTAATTAGGTCAGACCTTGCACAGCAGTTTTATTTTTCAATCTAAGCTTGCAGAGATCAGACTATTGAAATCTTTTAGATATTAAGACAAAAGAATGGATACTATCATTCTAACAAAAGGTCTTGTGGTTGTCCCTGGTGTTTGGAAAACTCTTTTCTCTCTTTTCTTTTATCCTCTCTTAAAAAAAGAAAAAACAAATATAAAGTAAAAGAATGTAGGGTTGGTAAAGTTTAGACTAAAATGTGAGAGTTAGAAAACAAACTTTGAGATCATCTAGTCCAATTCTAATTTTATAGATGGGAAAACAAACCTAGAGGCAATGACTTCCCCAAGATCACATAGCCAGTTAAGGACTGAGTGAGGGCTAAAAGTCAGGTCTTGATTTAATTGTGGGTCAGATTGGATGAGGGCAACTAGTGGATAGAGACCTGGGCCTGGAGTCAGAAAGACCTCACTTACTATATGTGACTCTGGGCATGTCACTTAACTGTATTTGCCTCAATTTCACCATCTATAAAATGAATTGGAGAAGAAAATGGCAACAGAAATAACTGAACAGCAATATAGGATGGATGAATACATATTAGAATATTATAGGAGTAATAGATGATCAAGGAAATCCTTTTCCACTGAGATTCTTTGATCTGGTCTCTTGACAGGACTTTCCCTAGAATTCTTATTCTAACTAATGGACTTTGAATTTCAAACCTCTCAGGTAAAAGACTAATTTCCCACATAGATCCCAATCCACTGAATTCATTCCCCTTATTTCTCCCCATTCCCCCCAAATCAAAACAAATAAAACAAGACCCCAAGTTTTAGAAGCTTATAACAGGGACCTTGGATCCAGAGAATTTGGATTAGTTGTCACCAGACTAACAATGGGATATCTAAATGGCATTGTGGATAAAATTCTGGGCTTATAGTTGGGAAGACCTGAATTTAAATTTGACCTTAGACACTACCTGTGTGACTTGGGTCAAAACATTGAACCTCTGTATATTTCTGTTTAACTTCACATTTAGAACTATGTTTTTTTTTTTTTTTTTAAACTGGACCAACGATTTCATCTATGTAGGAAGTTCCTAGTTAAGAACTTCTGTAAAATGCAGCTTAGCACCTACTTCATAATTGCCTGTCTTTGTCTCCCAGGAGAGATTCAGTGCATTGTCTGAAACTGTACAGAGGATATGGAGAAGAGGTACTTGAATCCAAATCTTCCTGAAGGAGGGCCCTCTGGAACCGCACTCTGCTCCTCCCCTCCCCCATTTCCCACTTCCATTCTCCCTTTCACCCTCCTTTTTCCCTTCTCTCATCCCTTCTTACCCTTCCCTTTTCTCCTATTTTCCTCTTCTCTTCCTCCCCTTTCCTGCATTGCTGAAGTGAAGTTCCTTACTGTCAGTTCTTTATTTCAATGAAGTCACAGGTTCAAAAAACAAAAGCTTTGCACATAACAGATTTGCATATAACATAACTTAATGCAGTAATAAATGATTCTGGTAGTTTTCATGGTAGCTCAAGGCTGTTAAAAGTCAATGGAACTTTCCCACTAACAGGAGACTACATTGAGTTTTAGTCAGCTGATTAGAGCTGATATTACTTTTCTCACTTGGGACTGGAGGTACAATAGGCCATTTGGGACAAATAACTCCAAGGAGCCATGATTGGGTGTAAAATCACTTTCAAATTAGAAAGTTGTTTGGATCAGGTATGGTACTCTTGGAAATATATTTACAACAGTTAAGGTACAGAGATCTAACATGACTGACCAAATCATTGAGGAATATTCATTTTGGATAATAAGTATCAAATCCTGAGAAAATATCTTGGACTTGAACTGGATTTGGGGTTTGCATTTGGAAATAGAAATATGGCCTATGGAAACTAGGAAGATATCTCAGTGAACCTCAGAGCTTTGGGCTTGGAATCCGGAAAGACATCTTTATGAGTTCAAATCCACCTTCAGATGCTTATTAGCTGTATGACTCTCAGCAAGGCTTTTTTTTTTTTTTGCTGTAAGGCTGTTTGCATCATTCCTTTTTTATAAAATGAGATAGAGAAAGACATGGTAAACCACTCTAGCATCTTTACCAAGAAAGCCCTAAAATGGGGTCAGGAAGAGTGATGACTGAAACAACAGAACAATATAAACTATGAACTTAATCCCCCTCTTCATCTTCCCAGAGACTAAGGTGGATCAAGGGAAAAATTATGCTCCCCATATGTTGGTAAAGGAAATTTGTATGTTTATAATTTACCTTTTGAAATAACTATTTCTGTTTAAAGCCTAACACACATAGAGCCCACCACCACCAGTTTTTTAAATTATTTTTTTCATTTAGCAAACCTTTATTTTCTCTTTCTCTTCCTTCTCTTTCTCTTCCTCCTCCACCCTCCAACTTTAAGTAAATAAAACTTTTAAAACAAATATGCTCACACAAAACAAAACAAATTCCCATCACTGTTGATGTCCAAAAAAATTATATTCTACATATTGAGTTGATTATCTGTCTGTCAAGAAGTTCAAGAATGTTCTTGATCATCAGTACCCTGGAACCAAAATACCACCAGTTATAAAATTTCCTATTCAGTCATTACATTAACTTCCCTATAATCTTGTCATACCAAAGGACAAAAGCAATGAAACTCTCTGAAGCCTGGTAGCAATGGTCATGTGTCCTGGGTTAAGGGCTGGTGGGTGATCCTTCAGCCTTCTTATTCAGGATGGAAGGCTAGTCAAAGGAGAATGATAAAATTAAACATCTGATCCAATCTTTTTATCTGTACTTTACAAAATATGCATGAGACCTCTAGAGACCTTGTTTTATTCTTTGGTGTCTAAGATTTATTTAGATTTTTAAAAAAAGGAAAAAAGGATGAAAGCAAATATATTTAACTTGACAATCTTCTTTGTTGTTATTTTATTGGTAACTTAAAAAAATCATAAGCCCATTTTTTATTTTGTTCAATGGGAAGAGAAAAATTAGTCTTCCTGTAAGACTAGTATGCTCTTGATGTAAAAAGGCTGCTTGTTTCCTTTGACACTCAGTTTCTAGACATATTGTATGCTGTAATCTGATTTTGAAGTTTAAAAACAAAAAGATGCTTCCGTTGCAGAAATTTATCTTGTTGAAGTTCATGGAGAGAATGTTCTCAAGGAACAAAATACATCTAAATGATGTGTGAAATTTCAGGAAGGCTATGCAGTCAGAGGACCTGGTTTCATGTCCTGGCTTTGCTTCTTATTATTTTTGTAACTTTGGATCAGGAATTATAATTTTGATTAGGGTTGTGGTAGGGAGGAGGGGAACAGGGTTTAACTAACTAAGAGTGCTAATGTCAGGACAGAATCATCCTTCTTTCCTATAGCAACTAGTGCCTGTACCTCACCGAGAGGTACTTCCAGAAATATGTGGTACCAGGACTTTCAGACTGCTACCTCTGGGATTCTGTCAACTGCTTTTTCCAGCTGGACCCTCTCAGCTGTGATTAGACTTCTCTCTGCCTTGGCATCTGTGATGATCCTCCCACTTTCTTCTCAACTGAATCTTCCACAGGACAATAATTTCTATGTCTCAATCCATCATCTATAAAAAGAAAGGGTTGGTTAGTGGTTCCTTCTGGTTCTAAATCAGAGGTATTGATCTAGAGCTGGTACAGAACATTTAGTTGGACCCCCCTTTCCTTTACAGATTAGGAAACTGAGACCTAAAGAGTTAAATGACTTGCCCAAATTACACAGGTAGTAAATGATTGAACAGGGACTTGAACACAAAGTTTTAGGCTCCAAATCCATCAACCTTTACATTGATGCTATGGGAAGTGGAAGACAAGCAAACAAAGGGCCCTTTATTTTTACTCCATCTACCAGAAAAAGCAAAGCTCCTCCCAACCCCAAAGTGTGAATCTGTCAGGGGAAAATGTAGGCTCATAGCAATAAGTTGTTTAATTACCCACAATAATTACTAGTCTTATAAAATCAAACTTTTAAAAACATTTTAGAAACTTGTTCTTTGAAAACCTGGTGCCATACGAAAAGGCAGGGACCAGGCTTCTGGCACATTCTCTGCTGAACCCAACATACTTTAAAGGCTTAGCAAATAATCAGTGAGTCACCTTGATGGAAGGATGTTGAAATGGGCAACCAGAAGGTCCAGATGAATAAAGAAGAAAGAAAAACAACCACTTTGTTTAGAAGCATCAAACCTTAGATCCAGAAGGTATGGAGACAGCCCCAGTCAGAAAATGGTCTCTGGTTGTTTACTGTTTTGTTTCCAAATCAACCCACTACAACTCCACTAAGTATTGTGTAAAGAACTAGGAAATTAAAGCCTTGGGTCCTTGTTTTTATTACTTTGGGATTTTATGTTCCAGTCTGTCTTTGGATACAATTTGGGCCTCCTGATAAGGAAAGCTGATGCTGCTGCTGTTGCATGATTCAATTTGTTTTGGGAACAAAACAAATCTCTAGAGAGGAATCTGTTTAACTTAGAGCTCTGTTGAATAGGGCAGCCACTCCCAGGGGAGAAGCAGGGCTCCTGGCCAGTTCAGAGTTGATTGAGTTAAATCCTAAAACTATAGGCCAAGGTAACAACCAATTTTGAAGACTTACTCTGAAATCCTTCACTGCTATGGGAAATGGAAAGCCCCAGGATTGAAAACATTCCAGAAATATAAATGAGTTTGTCAGCTTTACCCAGATTAGAACCTGGGCTTTCTAAGGCTCTCAGATTTCTCATGACAAGATAAACCCCTCTAAATCATGACCTCTGGCCCAGCCTCTCTAGGAAGTAGGACTTTATGTCCATCATAAGTGATTAGTTAATAGGTTTTATTTTTAATCCAGCTTGGATTCCCCCCCCCCTAAAAAAAGAACCTTACATTTGAGATTCCTAAAGAATATATTGTGGCAAGGAATCCCATATTTTCTAGACTGTATCATCTCCCAAGGAGCTTGATATAAACTCTGGCCTCTTGCTGAAATATGTGCCTGCACCAAGCTCTAGATTTCAAAGAGCAAGACAGGAGATGGAATCCTGACTCAGTCACTTAGTATTTGTGTACTGCTAGGCAAGCCCTATAATCTTGCTGGGTCTCAGTACCCTTATCTCTAACATGAAATGGTTGGACTGGATGGCATCCAAAATTTCTTCCATCTTTAAATCTGTGAGCCTATGATCCCGGGATAGTCTTTTTTCAAGTGAACAAAATAGGAAAAGGGCTCATAATTCTTGAAATTCACATACCAGTGATTAAAGGCTGTTTCAAAGGCAATTAGTGGCTAAGGGTGGTGGTTCTACTTTGTTGGGAGAGCACAGCAATTCATTGCTTCCCCAGTGACTGCAAATGGAGCTGTCTCAAAGATGATTGGTAACTGAGTCAGGGAGGAGGCTCCTGTCTCTAGGTTAGGCACTGGGGACTAATGAAGAATTCCCTATGTCTTCCCATGGTCTTCCTATTCCTCCTTAGAGAGTTTAGCCCAGACTCAACTCAATGGGAGGAGCTCTAGTCCTCTCTTAATCATTCCTGCTACACAAATGAGGAAAAATTTCCCAGAGCATGTGGCTGAGCCAGGAGGTGAGACAGAAAGGGCAAAAAGATAGAGAAGTCAAAGGTCAGCAATTGGATTGAACACAACCAGAAAACAAATACTTCTTCCTTTTTCTTCCCAAGATGAATATTGTGGCCAAGATAAACTTAGAAATGACGGGGACTGGCTTCCTATTTTTCCTGGAAGGGAGCAAGTATTTGAAATAGTAACTAAAGAACAGATACAGATTCTTTTGTGTTACATTGTTGCCAGTGCTTCAAGGCTCTTCACCTGAGCCCACATCACTAAGCAGACTTTTGGGGCTATTCTAATTAATCATTAAAACAGGAGATCTGCAGGAACCAAACACAAACCATGGACATGACATCATTTATGGTTTTATGTTTCTATTCTATCTTCTAGACTCGACCATTTAATGAACTGAGATCAGCATTTCACTGGGATCTCTTTGGCAAGGACAGAAGCATTAGAGCTACCTCTGTGGCAAAAACAAGGGAAAGGGAGAATGTGTAATTGTAAATGCTGATGATTGCAGGCAACAAAAAAGCCACAAGAAACTTTGAAAATAAAATGAAATTGAGAATTCCAAGGTTTTGAATTTAGGATGTAGACAGGATATTGAGATTGATGCCTTTATTGTTACAAAAAATTTTCAGTGATTTTGCTGTTATTGTTGAAGGTACTCTCTTGCTTTTACTCTCTGGAAGACTTCAGTATGCCAAGTGTTTTCTATTCTAGAAATCTAAGTTATTGACCAATTTTAAATCTCCCAGGCAAATACTCAAGTCATAGCTCATTCAAGTTGGAAGAGACCTGAGAAGTCATCTTGTGAGATTTCTTATTTTTATAGACAATGAAGATAAAATAATGATAAAGAAATGAGACCTGAAGAAGTTAAATGACTTGATCAAGTTCTCATGGGTGACAGAGCTGGAATTTAAAACCAGTTCCTTTGCAAAACCTAATACTTTTTCCATTGTACCATGTGTTCTGCCTCCTTAGGGCTAAAGGCTGAAGAAGGAGGTAAAGGGGACTTAGAAAAAAATTGTTATTTAGTAAGGGTTAAAGAAGCTGTTAATGAGAGGAGAAAAAAAACAACTCATGTACAAACTTTAGAATCCTCACTTGCATTAATGATGTAGGAGTTCCTGAGGCCAGGAGGCATCTTTCTTACTAAGGATCCTCAGCTCTGAGCAACCTAACAGGTATATTCAGTTCTAAAGAAGCTCTAAAAGAGAAGCCTGGTTCCTTCCTTAAAGTCTCTGGCTTGTTTCACTTCTACCCCATAGTGAACTCTGAGGACACTTAAATAAAACTTAGAAGTTTAATTCATACCCAGGACACTTCAGAAAGGTCTTTTCTATAAATGTATTCATTGGATAAAATAGATCAGGTATTGCATAACTATTTATTTTTTTCATTACCCTAGGAATAAACACACAAAACTCATAAGTGTATATTGACAGATTGAAACACTATATTTGATACATGATATAGAACTCATAATATGCTAGGGAACTAATATTTAAAACATTAAACACTGGTGAAGAGTTATTTTGCTTTCATCTTGACTTTGCACTGTTCAAGCATCTACCTTAAAGTTCTTAGCTTCTGACAAGCATTACACAGCTGAGATTCATCCTCCTGTCCTTAGTCCTTATGTCTGTAAAGAACATTATGGCAGCTGAAGGAAACATATATAAGTCAGCTGACAGTGACTGAGGCAAGAACAAGTTTTTTAAAGATCAGATCTTAAGATCTAGACAAAAAACATGTATTTGCTGCTGTTTTTTCCATGGATAAGGGAAAAAATATCTTCTACTCATCTTAGGAAGTCAAAAGGAAAGTTATCTGAACCCTAAGTCCCAAATTCAGAAGAGAGGCTTAGAATAAAAGTAGAGGCTATCTCTTCCTTTATAGCAGTTCTTCCTTTTTAGCAGCTCTTGCTTCTCAGTGACCAATACTCCTTGACACAGTCCTCTGTCATGAAGGTGGGAGAGCAGTGTTACTTGGGGATTAAGCAGAAACCTTTGGTTTTGAATGTCATTTAACACGGGACCCTACCAGATGTCACACACACGTTCAGATCAAGAGAAAATATCCCAGCAGATGGAGAAAGGAGTTGTATTTCATTGATTATTCCCATTATTTGGCCAAAATCAATACTGTAAATAGTTCTCTGGGTGATTTACCTAGATAAGAACAAGTGGGCCATAGTGAGAGAGACAAATGACCAAAGAGTTACAGGTTGTGAGTTTGAGGACAGAACATAAATATTGCAAAGATTTCTTCACTCTAGGATAAGTAATTTAAAATTGGGAGGGGCCTTAGAGACTATCTAATTTAATACTCTCATTGAAAAAAATCACATTTTATTTTAGCATTCATTTTGTTTCTAAAACTTTCATTCCAAGGGAAGATCAGATTCCTCCCACCCCAAGCCCTGCTCCAAATCAAAAAGAGGACAAATGGGGTATAACTGTGCCATCTTAGATACCTCCTAGGAATTTCAATTAGTATTCATTTTTTAAAAAGTTTTAAGTTCTTAATTTTTTTCCTACTTCTTGCCCCTCCATCATCCATTGAGAAGGTAAGTAATATGATATCAATTATACATCTGAAGTCATGTGAAACATATCTTTGTATTAGCCATACTGGGGGAAAAAAGCAAGAAAAATAAAGTGAAAAAAGTATGCTTCTATCAGCATTCAAGAGTTCATTTGATCTTGGATATAGATAGCATTTTTCTTTGTGAGTCTTTTGGAAGTATCTTAGATCATTAGGTTGATTAGAATAGCTAAACCTTTCATAGTTGATCATCATTACAATATGGCTTTACCATGTGCAGTGTTCTCCTGGTTCTGCTTGCTTCACTTTGCATCAGTTCATATAAGTTATTCTGGCTTTTTTCTGAAACCAGCCTGCCCATCATTTTTTATAGCACAACAATATTCTATCACAATAATATACTACAACTTGCTCAAGCAAACTCCAGTTGGGCATCCCCTCAATTTCCAATTCTTTGTCAACATGAAAAGCTCTTATATAAATATTTTTGTATACCTGGGTACTTTTCATATTTCTTTGATATCTTTGGAATACAGATGTAATGTGGAAACTGCTGGATCAGAGGGAATGCACAAAAATAAATCACCCAGAGAACTATCTACAGTGAGATGTTGACCTATGCCTAGTTTCTACCAAACTACTTTCCAGGTTCTTCTTAACCAGTATCAATTTTTTTAATGATTACTACTTTGTAGTATAGTTTGAGATCTGATACTGCTAGGCCCTTTTCACTTTTTGATTTCCTTGAGATTCTTGACCTTTTCTTCTTTCTTGTGGTTATTTTTTCTAGTTCTATAAAATAATTCTTTGGTAGTTTGATTGATATAGTACTGAATAAGTAAATAACTTCATTTTAAAAATGAGAAAACAACTCATCACTAATAGAGGCAAGGTTATAACCAAGTCCTTTGACATCAAAGTTGATGATCTTTTCATTATATTACAGTCTGTTAGAACAAAAAGAGTTGGAAAAAATGATAAAGGTAAGAAGAGGCCAATTTGTGTTTTGCAGATGAGGAAAGCAAGGCCCAAAAGTATGACGTGAAGTGACTTCCACAAGTCAGGTAATAAAAGGAAGAAGTTTATAACTTCGTCATTCAAGTCTTCTGACTTCCAATGCTTTCTTTTGATTTAATGTGGCCCTGGAGTCTCTGGTAGTAGTTCCCTATAATCTTCCATTGCTGGGACATTTTTATCCTACCTTCAGTACCAGCATGGTCTGTATTGTTTAGCCAGAGAGGATGAAAAATGGAACCTGTAGAATTAATGTTAAAAGGGAGGAGACCAAAAAGAAAGAAGAAGTGAGAAAAAGATTAATGATTGCCTTTTGCTTATGACTATGGAGGGCCCTTTAGGTGGAAGAGCAGCAGGAAGATGTATAGCCATGCTCTAAGCCACAACTCCTCCAAATAGATTTAGAAAAGGCACCAAACCAAATCCTGATAGAAAGATGCAGGGAAAAAAATAAATGCACTGAGTAATTTTTTTTTCTAGCCAAGGTGAGTAAAGGGAGATTAAAAAAAATCTATAGACACTGGAGATAGGGTTTAGACAAGATGGTAAGCATGAATTTTTCTAGCATAGGGACAGGATATGTACCAGAATAAGAAAAGTTCTCAAATCCAGAATAGAAGGGCCTAAACTTAGTCAGGGCACAGAAATAGCTGCCAACTGGCAGTGTTGTTGCTCACTACCCAGTTCTGGCTCACAGATCTTGGACCGGCTGTGGAGAGGACCTGTGCCTAGGGGTGGTATTCCAGGGTAGTCATGGACCCTACACTGTGAACTGAGCAAAGAGCAAATTGAGAAGCAAGCAGCAGCTGTGTAGATTGGATGCCAGGAGCAGAATGGGGTCTCAGTTCCAAATTCCAAGTCAGACTGAGGCCAATCATTGCATGACCAGGGGAAGACCAAAAGCAATTGCCACTGAACCTACAAAGCTTTTTTACTCTCAGAAAGTAGCTATGTCCAACAATAGTTTATTGGGATGACATATAGGGCAAACTTGTAAATGTGTTGCTCAGATGTAAACTCAGGTCAGGAGAGATAATTTAAGAATCACTAGACTATCTGAAAATTATGATAAAAAAACACTATATATTATATTTCAAGAAACCAAAAAAGAAAATTGTTGATATCTCTTAGACCAGGAGGTGGGTATTGTGTTTCATCAGGAATCCTCTGGAATTATGGTCAATCATTGCAATGATCATATTTATTAAGTTTTCAAAATTGTTTTGCAATATTGTTGCTGCATAAGCCATTCTTCTGATTCTATTCTGTTCATCATGTATCAGTTTATACAAATTTTCTTGGATTTTTTTGAAACCATCTAGAAGGCAAAGTGAAAATACTAGGAATCCACTGGTTAACTACTGAAAGAAACTCTCAAAAGAAAATAAAATGAAAACTCTCAGAAATATTATAGCCCAATTCCAGAGCTCACAAGTCAATTAAAAAAAAATTCTGCACATTGCCAGAACAATTTAAGAAATCAGAAACCACAGTCAGTATCATGCATGATTTAGCAGTCATCACTATCAAGTAGTAGAAAGGTTGAGGTATGATATTCTATAAGGCAAAAAGTCTAAGTTTACAATTAAAATAACAAAATTGAGTATAAAGGCAAAAAAAATAATCATTAATGAACAAGCAAACTTCTAAATGTTCCTGATGAAAAGAACAAAATTGCAGAGAAACTTTGAAGTGAAAACCTAGGAAGCAAGAGAAAAGTAAAAAGATAATAAATGAGCGAACAATCATTCAGGAATAAATAAGGATGAACTGTTTACATTCTAATATGGGGATATATATGTATATACATATACATAGGAAGCAATATGTATATGCATATATCTATGTATATACATATGTGTATGCAATATGTAGTTACATATATATGTATATACACATTACACATACATACATATGTCCCCATTAGAACTTTTTTATCAAAAGTCATAGAGAGAATTTAGTTAGAAGAACTGGAAATGATTCTGTTACACTTTGATAATATTAAAAGAAGAATGGAAAGAGAAATGAAGAGGAATACCTTAGGGGAAAGGGAAAGACATGATAGGAAAGTTATTTCACAGACTTGGTGTATACAAATAGGAATTTATGCAAAAAAGGGAATGAGTGACACTTGAACTTCATTCTTCTCTGAACTGATGGAGTTGAGTAAAAAAAATGAATTTCCCTCAATAGGGAAAAAGGACAAAAAAGAAGGGAGAGAGAATAAGAGGAAAGGTAAGTAAAGGAAGGGATTAATCCCCCCAAAAAGCAACTCTAATTAAAGATGTGCAAAAATATTTGTAGTAGCAGTTTTTGTGATGGCAAAAAATTGGAAGCTGAAAGGAAATCCATATACTGGAGAATGGATGATGAAAAAGTTATGGTATATTTAATAGAATGGTATGATTTTGAAAGAAATGATGAAAAAATGTTTTCAGAGAAATGGGAAGATTTGTGTGAACTGATGCAAAGTAAATAAAGAAGATCCAGAAAACAGTTTATGCAGAAACAATAATATTGCAATAATAAACAATTTTGAAAGACTTAGAAAATCTGATCATTGCAATGACTAACTATGATTCATAAAGATCCTTGTTGAAATAAGCTACTCATTTCCTGATAGAGAGGAGATGGATTCAGAGTGTAGACTGAGGCATTTTTTGGTTTTGTTTAATTTTGTTAAAGTATAAATGTTTATTTCAAGGTTTTGGTTGTTTCTTATTGGGGTAGAGAATGGAAGTAAAGAATAGAAAGAAGATAAGGAGAATTTTTGTTGATTAAAGAATAAAATTTAATTCAAAAAAAGTTGAGAATCCTCTTTTTTTGCCCTCTCTTGTTCTATTATAATGCTATGAGCCTTTGTCTTTCCATGACAGCAAGACATGAATTGGAAAAGTGCTGAAGAGAGCTAAAGTTTTGGAGAAAATTAATTAAGAACCTCATAGACAGGGGTCTAATGCCATTTCATGCCATAGTTTAACAAAATCACCCAAATTCTCAAAATGTTCTCCAGTGCTTTTGTACCACATTACCCTAAACAATGAGAGCTTTTCCCTTCCCAATGTGCTGGTAGTCAATTTTTGAAAGGAGAGAACTTCTCAATTTCATTTTGAAAGAGGTAAGAAGAAATAGAGTCATCAGAATTGGAAATTGTAATTTGCAATTAAGGTGAAAGTTAGGGGAGACAAGTTTAGTAAAAGGCTTTTGGACTATATGCTTTCCCTTCTCTTCTCCTGATAACCTTAACTTTAGGGATGCCATTGCCTTTATGACAGTCTATGCAACCTATGCCTGTAACTTTATTTTTTCTATGCTTTTTCCGACTGAGGTATTTTACTACAAAATGAATTGCAAAGTAGAGGCTCCCAATATTTTTCCATTCCTTGCACCCAAAGGCTTTTAGTAACCATTCTTCAAACCTCTGTTCAACATAAAGGGAAGTAAATTTCTAGGATTTACCATCCATATAACCACAAGCAATCAAAATTAATCTATTAATTTCTTATATCCCCTTGACAATTTTCTATTATCCTATTTCTTATATTTTCTTTTGTATATTATATACAAAATATAGTATATTTTATTATATATATATTATATATATATATATTTGTATATTCCATATTATATAATAAAATATGATATAAATGATTTCTTAATAATCTTTCACATGGATACCAATCAGCATGTATGGATCACCTACTATGTGCTCTGATAGAGTACATGATAGACAAAAAAATAAATAATTCTTTTACTTCAATTACCTTGGTAAGATTTAAGTACAGATTGAAGGTAAGGCAAATTTTATATATCTTACATGTCTACATTGGAAAAAGGAGAATCATACTTTATTAACAGTGGAGTCAATAATCTAGGCACTTGAGAAGCCCATCTGGAAAAACTAGTTCTCTGTAGAATCAATTGAAGAATTGACAGTTGAATGAATTCAAGCTTTGCTGACAGACAATTCCCAAAGATTAAGGATAAAGCAAACCACTTTGGAGTCTGACCCAATCAGGAAAGTTATCTATACTTTCCATATTTATTAAACAACTGCTTAATTTTATGCTTTTCAAATATATTTTTAAAAATTCTATTTAGAGAGAGGCATAGGCAAAAAAAGAGAAACATGATGCAAAAATGCAGAAATCAATTACCAGTTAACTAAAACTAATGATGGGGAGAATAGACATTGCACATCTCATCTTAGTTCCTGCAATGTCTCCTGGGGGAAAAGAATCAAGATATGGTGGAATTTGTTCAGAACCTAATTAGGAAGCTCTTTAAAATTGTATGACCCCCATTATTGGATTTAATCACATTTCGAGGTTGTGGCACAGGTAAGGATTGATATTTTATTCATGGAGGAAGGTGCCATAATATATCTGTCTAACTTTATGGCTAAGTTGCAGTTGTGGATTTCATTGGAAGCTGCTCTGAAAGGTCCCTTGGAGAGCCTCTTTTTATGTGGTCACTCTGTCCCAACTGGTCCCTAATGATATGATGCAGTGTCTGGAGTCTGAGAATAGGGGAAGGAAGACAGGAGTTCAAACTCTACCTCCTATACTTACCAGCTATGTGTTTCTGCCTGCAAAGTTACAGATAGGTTTACTTGCACTGATTAATTTCATCACATGTGGTGATTATATATTAATATCAACTTTACAATCGAGGGAGCTGAGCATTTTTGTTGGAGGCAGTTAGAGATTATGTTCTAATTACTTTTTTATCTCAAACTTCCAGAGTTTGGGATCTGATTGGTAGAGTGCAAGGTGATGGAAATTTCCTATGCCATACTGGTCCCTTTCTCCCATTGGTGACTCCCTTTTGGAGATAGACCCAGGCAGGTTACACTTCATTTCCCTCTCAACTATGTTTCTGACTCTCTGGACTTAGCTACCATTAACTGTCTTCTCACATAGGATTTCCTTTATTTCATATTGATTTCTTCCCATTGGCGAGATTGTGTGTGTGTGTGTGTGTGTGTGTGTGTGTGTGTGTTCCTCCATTTGGGGGACAGAGATGCTGGGTTAAAATTATTTCCCCTAGCTGTGCTTCTTATTTTCTGGATTGAGCCACTATGTTCTCAAGTCAGTACTTACTTCCCTTTCCTTTTTCCTTCTTAATTTTTTAGGTCCCATTTATATATTGTCTTCCTCATTAGATTGTAAACTACTTGAGGGGAGGGACTGTCTCTTTTTGCTTGAATTTGTATCCCCTTTGCTTTGCTTGGCACATAGTAAATGTTTAATAAATGCTTATTGGTGTGGTAGGTAATATATTGTACTGCTTGGAGGAAAGTTTTTGCTTTTTGTTTTTGTCTTCATGGAGGACCTTCAAGATTCCCTTCCTATTCTGACAAAATTAGAATCTCCTAATTTTAGGATCAGATGCAAGGTACGTTTTCTTCATCTAGTCTTTCTCAAAGACACACAGTTCTATTGGACAAGACAAAATGATTGCTTCTTCTTTATTGTTAAACTTTGTATAACATCTACAGACAAAGATGTTGATAATGTATCTTTTTTGAATGTCTAAAAATGTCAACAAGAATTATTGAATTTGGTTACTCTTTCTCATTTTTTTAATATAACAAAAGAATTATAAATTAGATTCTTTTCAGTGTTCAAGTCAAGTCACTTCCTGGTTTTTTGCTAAAGAGTTATTACAAACTTTAGTGTCTTTAGTGCACGTTAGTGATTCCTTACTTGACCTAACTAAATTAGATTATATCTACCTATTGCCAAAATAAACCAGTGGAAAAGTGAAAAGTCCAGTCTGTATGTTTGTTTGTCTTGTTAAATTAAGCTAATTGCAATCTGGGGATAAGCATTGTCCCTTTAAATATACTGTGGCATGTACTAGAGCACCTAGTATGGTAGCTAAGTTGAGTGGCTCTCAACAATGATTGAATACAAATTATTTGAGTTGCATGCACTTCAATAAAGATCACTCTCATGTTTCTGTCCTCCAGTGAGAACAGACTCAATATGATTAAATAGAGAAAGGGGGAGATCAGCAAAAGAGAGATGGAGGGATGTCTTTCTGATGGCACACAAGTACAATGCTATCCATCTTCAGTCACATTGTGTTTACATTGCCGTCATATGGCCATAGCTTGACAAGAGTTGAATGGTCAGGAGCAATGATCCAAAACAGCTGCCTGAATATGAGGCAAGGGATCAGACCAGAAAGATAGTCTAGGGAGTCACCAAGTCAGTGGGGAGAACTGAGACAGAGCCAGGAAATATCAGGATGAGGTTAGGGGGCTCAGAGAAGAATGTTATCAAGACAAGACAGAATGATGGGTACCCGGAAAGTGAGACTGAGGGAAGGGATGAGAGACATTAATGGCCCTTTGCCATGCTCAGTGTGAGCCTTCTCTTAATATCCTTTTATGGTGTTTAAGACTGTGGTATATGGATCTGGCCAAATGCTGCTTCTTAAAGGGGTTAAAGCTTTCAGACAGTGCAGTTGTTCTAATGCATTGAGCTTGAGGAGGTTGGCTGGAATAAGCAGGAGGTTGGGCCAAAGACTGCTTTGGCCCTATGTTAGGTAAAATATAGCTTATTCCACTTTGGCTTTCAACCATATTTAAGTCACTTCTATTATAGAATATTTACACTAATGCTAGCTGCCACGTGGAGCTGGCAGCCTGACTTCTAGGATGATTAACTTGTTGGACAAGACATATGTTCAAAAAAAGGTTCTCTGCCATACTGTGTGTGTGTATATATATGAAATGTGTGTATAAGTGATTGAAGATAGGAATACACATATCTGAACATATATATGTATATTTATATGTATATATTTAATCATTTACATTAATAGAAATTCCAATTTTGAATAGCTTCTTTATAAAAATTAAGCTTTGGTGATGCATTTTGTAGTCATTTATAAATATTACCACCACTAATATCATATATTTACAAGTGAACCTTCCCCTATAACTACAATGTTGTTGTTTATCCTTTGGTCTAAGAGAACCTTGACATCAGGAAGGTGATTAGATATTAAGGATGTCCAATTGATGCAGTGAATAACTCTACCAGTATGTAAAGGTTTTTGTTGTTGTTGTTTTTAGCTTACAACCCTTTACTTCTTCCCTAAAATAAAGGAGGGGCTTCCCTGTCTCTTTCTCAGGCTAGTGGTCAGTCAGTCAGCAAACATTTATGAAAAACCTGTTATGTTCCAGGCACTGTGCTAAGAGCTAGATAGATATACAAAAAGAGACAAAAATATTGTGCCTTCCTGGAGGGGCTCACAATTACAATCACAAGCAAATATGTATAGACAAGCTATGTATAGTATAGGTGGGAAATAATTAAAAGAGGAAAGGCACTAGACTTGAGGGTTTGGGAAAGATTTCCTGTAGAAGATGGAATTTTAGTTGGGATTTAACCAGTAAGTGAAGATGAGGGAGTATGGGGGACGCCCAGAGAAAATTTGAAGAGTCAAGAATTAGAGCATCTTGTCCATGGAGTAGAAAGGAACCTAGCATAAAGAACAGAAGCTTTCATTGTGGGGAATAAGTTGTAAGAATATTGGAAAAGTAGGAGGGAATTCGATCTTAGAGGACTTTGATTACCAAACACAGGATTCTATATTTAATCTTGGAGATGATTTAGAATCACTAGAGTTTACTGAGTGAAGAGTAGGGAGGTGGTGGTGGAGATGACATGATCAGACCTTCATTTTAGAAAATCACTTTAGTGGCTGAATGAAGAATGTATTGAAGTGGGGAGAGACCTGAGGCAGACCAGTCTGCCATCAGGCTATTACAATAGTCCATCTATGAGGTGATGAGGGCTAGTAATATCTGTGTCAGAGGAGAGGAGACATATTTAAGAGATGTTGCAAAGATGAATTCAACACATTTTGGCAACAGATTGGATATGGGAGTAGGGGTTATGAGAGATAATGAGTAATCAAGAATAATTTTTATTAGGACTCAGAAGAATTGGGAGAATGGTCCTGTTGTCTATAAGAAGGAAGGAAGGGTATTTTGGGGAGAAAGCTATTAGTTCAATTTTGAATAAATGAAATTTAAGATGTCTACTGGATATCTAGTTTGAGATGTCTGAAAGACATTTGGAGATGCAAAATTGGAGGTCAGTAGAGATGTTAGAGTAGGATGAGAATCATTAACATAGAGATGGTAGTGAACTATGGAGAAGCTAGTAAGATTACCAAGTAAAGCACTATAGAAGGAGATGAGAAAGAAACCCAGAATAGAACTCTGGGGGACATCTATAGTCAAAGGGCATTATGTGGATGGAAATCCAACAAAGGAGAAGGAGCAGTCAGATCAGCAGAAGAAATAGGAGAAAATGGTGTCCTGAAAACATACAAAGGAGAGAATATCAAGGAAAAGAGAGTGATTGGCAATGCCTAAGGCTTCAGACAGGTCGAGGACAATGAGGATTTAAAAAAAGGCTTTTGGATTTGCCAATTAAGAGATTCCTAGTAACTTTGGGGAGAATAGGTTCGTGGAATGATGAAGCCAAAAGCTAGACTATAAAAATGTAAGAAGGAAGTGAGAATGGAAAAAGAAAGCCAACTATCAGAGAAGAAATTCATCTTTTTGGAGGGATTTCACCACAAAGGGCAAAAGAGGAAAAGACACTTTCTGAAGACCAAGCTAGTACCTTGGAGGCCTTAGAATCAGCCAGATTCAGGATAAGCAAAAGTCCTTGGTCTTTATTATTGGTCTTTAGGGATAGAAGTGAATTGGATGGATGAAGGATCTCCACTACCTCCCTTCTCCTCATCCACCACCAAAGTGATTCTGGCTTGTCTTACTCCACCCCCTAATTCCTCCTACAATTCTCTGTATATACCAAAAGATCGAGCCAGCACAGAATAGTGGGAAGGGTCATTTTCCAAGCATGTACTAACAGAGTATTGTCCAGTATTGTATATGGAGGAGAAAATGGCAGATGACATCTGAGTGATGCAAAATGGGGAGGAAGGGAGGAGAAGAGGCTCATGGCAATAGGCCTCCATATTTTTTTCTGTAAATTTTTTTAAAATTTAATTTAATTAATTAATTTTTTAAATTTAAATAACTTTTTATTAACAGAACCCGTGCCAGGATAATTTTTTTTTTTTTACAACATTATCCCTTGCACTCACTTCTGTTCCGATTTTTCCCCTCCCTATCTCCACCCTCTCCCCCAGATGGCAAGCAGTCCTATACATGTTAAATAGGTTACAGTATATCCTAAATACAATATATGTGTGCAGAACCGAACAGTTCTCTTGTTGCATGGGGAGAATTGGATTCAGAAGGTATAAATAACCCGGGAGAAAAAACAAAAATGCAAGCAGTTTACATTTATTTCCTAGTGTTCTTTCTTTGGGCGTAGCTGCTTCTGTCCATCCTTGATCAATTGCAACTGAGTTAGATCTTCTTTGTCAAAGAAATCCACTTCCATCAGAATACATCCTCATACAGTATCATTGTTGCGGTATATAATGATCTCCTGGTTCTGCTCATTTCACTCAGCATCAGTTCATGTAAGTCTCGCCAATTCCTCCTCAGCAGCAATTCCTGCTGGTCGTTTCTTACAAAGCAATAATATTCCATAACATTCATATACCACAATTTACTCAACCATTCTCCAATTGATGGGCATCCATTCATTTTCCAGCTTCTGGCCACTACAAACAGGGCTGCCACAAACATTTTGGCACATACAGGCCCCTTTCCCTTCTTTAGTATCTCTTTGGAGTATAAGCCCAGTAGAAACACTGCTGGATCAGTGTTACTACTGGGCTTATATCCCAAAGAGATCATAAAAGGGAAAGGATTCTATGTGCACGAATGTTGTGGCATCTTGTAGTGGCTAAACTGGAACTGAATGGATGTCCATCATTGAGAATGCTGAATAAGTGTGGTAATATATATGGATATTATTGTACTGTTAGAAATGACCAACAGGATGATTTCAGAAAGGCCTGGAGAGACTTACACGAACTGATGCTGAGTGAGGTGAGCAGGACCAGAAGATCATTATATACTCCAACAACAATACTATATGATGACCAGTTCTGATGGACCTGGCCATCCTCAGCAATGAGACCGACCAAATCATTTCCAATGGAGCAGTAATGAACTGAACCAGCTACGCCCAGAGAAAGAACTCTGGGTGATGACTAAAAACCATTACATTGAATTCCCAATCCTATATTATACACACCTGCATTTTGATTTCCTTCACAAGCTAATTGTACAATATTTCAGAGTCTGATTCTTTTTGTACAGCAAAATAACAGTTTGGTCATGTATACTTATCGTGTATCTAATTTATATTTTAATATATTTAACATCTACTGGTCATCCTGCCATCTGGGGGAGGGGGTGGGGGGTAAGAGGTGAAAAATTGGAACAAGAGCTTTGGCAATTGTTAATGCTTTAAAGTTACTCATACATATAACCTGTAAATAAAAGGCTATTAAATAAAAAAATAGAAAAAAAAAAGAAACACTGCTGGATCAAAGGATAAGCACAGTTTGATAACTTAGTGAGCATAGTTCCAAACTGCTCTCCAGAATGGCTGGATGTGTTCACAATTCCACCAACAATGTATCAGTGTCCCTGTTTTCTCACATCCCCTCCAACATTCCTCATTATCTTTCCCTGTCATTTTAGCCAATCTGACAGGTATGTAATGGTATCTCAGAGTTGTCTTAATTTGCATTTCTATGATTAATAATGATTTGGAGCATATTTTCATATAGCTAGAAATAGTTTTAATTTCTTCGTCTGAGAATTGTCTGTTCATATCCTTTGACCATTTATCAATTGGAGAATGGCTTGATTTCTTATAAATTAGAGTCAATTCTCTATATATTTTGGAAATGAGACCTTTATCAGAACCTTTTAATGTAAAAATGTTTTCCCAGTTTATTGTTTCCCTTCTAATCTTGTCTGCATTAGTTTTGTTTGTACAAAAACTTTTCAATTTGATATAATCAAAATTTTCTATTTTGTAGTAAATAGTGATCTCTAATTCTTCTTTGGTCATAAATTCCTTCCTCTTCCACAGGTCTGAGAGGTAAACTATCCTATATTCTTCCAATTTATTTATAATCTCATTCTTTATGCCTAGGTCATGAACCCATTTTGACCTTATCTTGGCATATGGTGTTAAGTGTGGGTCAATGCCTAGTTTCTGCCATACTAATTTCCAATTTTCCCAGCAATTTTTGTCAAATAATACATTCTGATTTCAAAAACTGGGGTCTTTGGGTTTATCAAACACTAGATTATTAAAGTTATTGGCTGCTTTGTCCTTTGAACCTAACATATTCCATTGATCAACTAATCTATTTCTTAGCCAATACCAGATGGTTTTAGTAACTGCTGCTTTATAATATAATTATAGATCTGGTACAGCTAGGCCATCTTCATTTGATTTTTTTTTTCATTAACTCCCTTGAAATTCTTGACCTTTTGTTTTTCCATATGAACTTTGTTGTTATTTTTTCTAGGTCATCAAAATATTTTTTTGGGAGTCTGATTGGTATAGCGCTAAATAAATAGATTAGTTTAGGTAGTATTGTCATCTTTATTATATTTGCTCACCCAATCCAAGAGCATTTAATATTTTTCCAGTTGGTTAGATCAGACTTAATTTGTGTGGAAAGTGTTTTATAGTTTTGCTCATAAAGTTTCTGATTTGGCAGATAGATTCCTAAATATTTTATTCAATCAGTAGTTACTTTAAATGGAATTTCTCTTTGTAACTCTAACTGTTGGGTTTTATTAGTGATATATAAGAATGCTGATGACTTATGTGGGTTTATTTTGTATCCTGCAATTTTGCTAAAGATGCGGATTCTTTCTAATAACTTTTTAGTAGAATCTCTGGGATTCTCTAAGTATACCATCATATCACCAGCAAAGAGTGATAATTTGGTTTCCTCATTGTCTATTCTTATTCCTTTAATCTCTTTCTCAACTCTTATTTCCAAAGCTAGCATTTCTAATACAATATTAAATAGTAATGGTGATAGTGGGCAACCTTGTTTCACTCCTGATCTTACTGATAATGGTTGCAGTTTGTCCCCATTACATATGATGCTTACTGCTGGTTTTAAATAGATGCTACTGATTATTTTAAGGAAAAGTCCATTTATTCCTATACTCTCAAGTGTTTTTAAATAGGAATGGATGTTGGATTTTATCAAATGCTTTTTCTGGATCTATTGAGATGATCATATGGTTTTTGTTAATTTGGTTATTAATATGGCCAATTATACTGATAGTTTTCCTAATATTGAACCAGCCCTGCATTCCTGGTATAAATCCTACTTGATCATGGTGTATTATCTTGGGGATGATTTTCTGTAGTCTTTTTTGCTAATATCTTATTTAAGATTTTAGCATCAATATTCATTAGGGAGATTGGCTTATAATTTTCTTTCTCTGTTTTCAACTTATCTGGTTTAGGTATCAGTACCATATCTGTGTCATAAAAGGAATTTGGTAGGACTCCTTCATTCCCTATTTTGTCAAATAGTTTATAAAGCATTGGGGCCAATTGTTCTTTGAATGTTTGGTAGAATTCACATGTAAATCCATCTGGTCCTGGGGATTTTTTTTTTAGGGAGCTGATTAATAGCTTGTTCTATTTCTTTTTCTGAAATGGGACTATTTAAGCAATTTACTTCCTCCTCTGATAATCTGGGAAGCCTATATTTTTGGAGGTAGTCATCCATTTTGCTTAGGTTATCAAATTTATTGGCATAAAGTTGGCCAAAGTAACCCCTTATTATTTCTTTAATTTCCTCTTCATTGGTGGAAAGTTCTCCCTTCTTATTTTTAAGACTACTAATTTGATTTTCCTCTTTCCTTTTTCTAATCACATTTACCAAAGGTCTATCAATTTTATTGGTTTTTTCATAAAACCAACTCTTAGTTTTATTTATTAGTTCAATAGTTTTTTTTACTTTCAATATTATTAATTTCTCCTTTTAATTTTAGAATTTCAAGTTTAGTAATTGATTGGGGGTTTTTAATTTGGTCTTTTTCTAGCTTTTTTAGTTGCAAGCCCAATTCATTGATCTTCTCTTTCTCTATTTTATTTAAGTAAGCTTCTAAGGATATAAAATTTCCCCTTATTACCACTTTGGCTACATCCCACAAATTTTGGTATGATGTCTCACCGTTGTCATTGTCTTGAGTGAAATTATTAATTGTGTTTATAATTTACTGTTTCACCCAATCATTCTTTGTCCAATTACTTTTTGGTCTATTTACACCTAACTTTTTGTTGAATGTAGTTTTTATTGCATTGTGATCTGAAAACAAAGCATTTACTATTTCTGCCTTCTTGCATTTAATTTGGAGATTTTTATGCCCTAATATATGGTCAATTGTTGTGTAGGTTCCATGAACTGCTGAGAAGAAAGTATACTCTTTTCTGTCTCCATTCAGTTTTCTCCAGAGATCTATCATACCTAATTGTTCTAATATTCTATTTACCTCTTCAATTTCTTTGTTATTTGTTTTGTGATGTGATTTATCTACATCTGAGAGTGCTAGATTGAGATCTCTCGCTATTATAGTTTTGCTGCCTATTTCTTCTCGCAACTCTCTTAATTTCTCCTTTAGGAAGTTAGATGCTATTCCACTTGGTGCATATATATTTAATACTCATATTGCTTCATTGTCTATAGTACCCTTTAGCAAGATATAGTTTCCTTCCTTATCTCTTTTAATAAGATCAATTTTTACTTTTGCTTGATCTGAGATAAGGATGGCTACCCCTGCTATTTTGACTTCACCTGAAGCATAATAGATTCTGCTCCAGTCTTTTACCTTTACTCTATATGTATCTCCCTGTTTTAAATGTGTTTCCTATAAACAATATATTGTAGGGTTCTGGCTTTTGATCCAGTATGCTATCAGCTTCCTCTTTATGGGAAAGTTCATCCCATTCACATTTACGGTTAAAATTACTAATTCTGTATTTCCTGCCATCCTAATATCCCCAGATTATGCTTTTCTTTTTCTTGCCCTCCTTCCCCCCTTCCCTAGTATTAAACTTATTGGTCCCACTTGTGTCATGCAGCTCTCCCTCTTTAGTGTCCCTCCCTCCTCTCTTTGAATCCCTTTCTCTTTCTTGTACCCTTCCCTTATTACTCTTTTTCCTTTTCCCTTTTCCTCTCACTTTTTAATGAGGTGAGAGAAGATTCTCTGTAAAACAAATATGTCAGTTATTTCCTCTTTGAGCCAACTCTGATGAGAGTAGGATTCACACAGTGTTCTCCCCCCCTCTAGTTTCCTCAGATATGATAGGTTTACTTTGCCTCATCATCGCATGTCGTTTCCCTCTTTTTGTCTCTCTTTTTCCCTTTTTCTGACACTGTCCCCTTTTCATTTCTTCTTCCCTTTTTTATGTTATATCAGTAAAATCAAATTATATATGTAGTTTTTATGTATATCCACAACAGAAATACAGTTCTCAAGAGTTCCTTGTACCTTTTTCTACTTCTCTTGAGTTCTGTTGTTGGACATCAAAGTTTTTGTTTAAGTCTGGTTTTTTCCTTAGAAACAAATGGAATTCCTCTGTTTCATTAAGTGTCCATCTTCTTCCATGGGAAAAAATGCTCAGTTTAATGGGGTAGTTTATTCTTGGCTGCATTCCAAGTTCTTTTGCCTTTTGGAATATCAGGTTCCAGGCCCTTCGTTCCTTTAATGTTGAGGCAGCCAGATCTTGTGTGACCCTTATTGTGGCACCTTGGTATTTGAACTGTTTTTTCCTGGCTGCTTGTAAAAATTTTTTTTTAGTTTGAAAATTCTGAAGTTTGGCCACAATATTCCTTGGAGTTTTTATTTTAGGGTCTTTTTCAGAAGGTGTTTGATGGATTCTTTCACCACCTATTTTACCTTCTGGTTCTATTACTTCTGGGCACTTCTCTTTGATGATTTATTGTAAAATAGTATCTAGGCTCTTTTTTTCATCATAATTTTCTGATAGTCCAATGATCCTCAGGTTATCTCTCCTAGATCTATTTTCCAGGTCTGTTGTTTTTCCAAGTAAATATTTGACATTTTTTCCCAATCTTTCATTTTTTTGGTTTTGATTGACTGATCCTTCCTGTCTCAATGAATCAGTCATTTCTATTTGTTCAGCTCTGATTTTTAGTGAGTTATTTTTTTATTAGGTTTTTTTGCTTCTTTTTGTATATGTCCAATTGAGTTTTTAAATGAGTTGTTTTGCTCTATGGAATTTTTTTCCATTTCACTAATTTTTTTTTAGTGAGTTATTTTCTTTTTCCAATTCACAAATTATGTTTCCCTGCACTTCTTAGGAGATTTTTACCTTTTCCAATTCACATTTCAGGAAGTTGTTTTCTTTTTCCACTTTATTAAATTTTTCTTTTATGAGTTATATGTCTTTTCTGTTCTCTCTTGTATAGCTTCTCTTTCCTTTCCCCATTTTTCTTCTAGTTCTTTTTTATGGTTTTTAATAGTCTCTTCAGGAGAGCCTTTTGTATTGGGGACCAACAATTGTCTGGAGACTGTCTGCTATTAGTCTCTTCAGGGTTGAAAAGCTGTTCTCTTTACATATAGAAACTATCAATCGTCCTTTTGATTTTTTTACTTATTTTGTTAAAGCCTGTAGGGTCTGCCTTCAGAGCCAGGAGGTTACCAAGCTTCCTTTGCAGAGCAGTGAAAGGTGTATGGATGGGTAGATGTCCTGCTAGCCGTCTGCAAAAAGCAGCGAGGTATTGGAGTGCTCTGGGAAAGAGTTCCCCACCCAGAAGTAACTCAGGCCTGCAGGGCAGAGCTGGGAAAGTACCCTGCAAAGAATCCCCCCTGTGTGAGATAACGACTGCCCTGGGGCTAGATGCTGAGCAGTGAGAGTTTCACTACCCCAAGCCAAATCCTACCCTGGGGCTGTGGGTATTAGCAGCTTAAGCAGTGAATGGCCCTGCAGGGACCATAAGTGTCTCTGCCCCAGGAAGCACAGTCCTGCTGGGGAAGTTCTATTGCCCCAGGCTGAGCCCCCCACTGTGCGGATTAGAGGCTGCCCAGGCTGTGCCCCATGCCCTGCGGGTTTGTAACTACCCCCACAAAGCCCCGAACTACAGGATGTGGCTGCAGGGCTGCGTTTCAGTCTGCCTGAGTCACTTCCGGGTTTGAGTAATTAGAGCCAGATCTTGTTAGGTTCTGGCGTTTTTTAGAGTACCCTCTGTTTTAGGCTTTGATTTCTCTGCCAGTTTACTGCTTTGTAATCAAGGCAGAGCAGTTAGCCTATAGCAGAGTTGTCTCTATAACTTCTCTAGCCACAGAGATCACCCCCACCCCTAGTTTGCTCAGGAAACTAGCCTCTTGCTGCCCATGCTAGTCTGTTCCTGGTCCCTCAGGACAAACCTTTCCTGGCGATCTTCCAGATTGACTTCGGCTGGTAAATTGTCAGTGCTTCTAATCTTCATGAATTTAAGCAGTGAAGAGCTATTTTTGAGGCTGAATTAAATAGTTGGTTATGAGGGGAACGAGAGGAGCTTAGAAAGTCGCGTGTGCCTTCTCCACCATCTTCGGGTGTAGTCTTTCTGTAAAATTTGAGGCAAATTTCTCAGCTAAGAGAGTTAGAGGAAAGGGAACCATGGGAGGTCTGAGAAAAAAATGCAATAGAATATTACTTCATGCTAAAATGAAGCAAAGACTAACTAATAATTTTCACTCTCCACAATAAATTTTTGCTTCATTTTAGCAGGGTTTTCATTTATGTTATTATAGTTATTGTGTATATTATTCTCCAGGATCTGCTTATATCCCTACATTTGGTTCATATGAACCTTTCTATATTTCTCAGAATTTTTGCTATTTGTCATTTTTATGATGCAATGATATTCTATTGCATTCATATGTTGCAATGACTTCAGACATTTCCTAGTTGATTGGAACCCACTTTCTGTTTTAGGGGTTTTGGGGGCCATCATAAAAAGTGCTAATATGATAATTTTGATGTATGTGGGGTTTTTCTTTCTATTTTTGATTTGCATGGAGTATTTATATCCATCAGATGAACAACTGGCTTAATGACTTGCCATTCTATATCTTTTCTTTTCACCTTTTCTGCTCTTTGAGCTTTCACATCTTCTATGGCACCTCTAATTTATCCCACAGCTGTTTTTTATGAAGCAAATCCAGAATCTCTGTTCCTGCCTGGAATGGGGTTAGGGTTCACTGGCAAATCTCTGATTTTCTTTAGTTATGATTAATACTCATGGGGCCAGATATGCTCCCACTAGTAATGGGTATAAAACAAAATAAAGAACAAATAGCTCCTGCCTTAGGATTAGAGCAATTTCTTCTGGGAACTTGGGTATCTCAATACTTACTAGTATTCTCATTGCTATGCCTGTGACCCTGAGCTCTACCTGTATAGTATTTGCATTATTCATGTGGGAACGAACATACTAACATTAGGAATCTGGAAAGGATCTCAAGAGTTATAAGTGACCTAAAAGGAAATTAAAGGTTTTATAGATACAAGTGGCATTTTTATTAAAACTGCCAATTGAAGTTAAGAAATTTGGAAGCAAAATTAAGACATAGAAAATGAATAGTTGGCTAAGAAGACAGTGTCAAATAAAAGGCTCTGGGGACCTGGCTTTTTCTGCCTTAACGGACTTCTTTGGATACTACTTCTGGCATGTCTAAACCCATCCATTCATGTCTTCTTCCTTTGAAATGCAATTTTCTGCCCTTCCTAGCTAAAGTATTCTTACTCCTTATTGGTTATGTCCTGTTATTATTTTTTCTCCAGTGTTCTCATGCTTTATGAACTTTCACTGTGAAGATGGTTATCCCTCTATATTCATCTAAAGTCTCATTACTAGGACTCCCTTCTAACTTTTCCATTATGAATTCTCTTCCTCATATTTACTTGTTCACTTCATACTTTTCTTGCTCATTGCTTCTTGAAAACATTAGAAAGTTCAAATCCAATTTACACAGCAATTATTCCCATATCACTCACCTCTTAATCCTCGTATTTAAGGGGAGGAAAGAAACTTTTCTTTGTACCTTCATGGCCCCAACAGAAAGAATATGAGAATGATAATTCACTTCATTCAGGATAATGAAGCTTCATAAATCTCACTCCAAAATACTTATCCCATACTTAGTATATAAATTAAGACTTGGAGAATATTAGTATTGGCAGGGGTCTTAGTCTGAGTCCCCTGTTTTATAGATGAAGAAACTCAAGCTCAGTAAAGTATGTTGCTCAAAGTCACATCATCATCATAATGGCATTTATAAAACATTTACCATGTGCCAGGCATTGTGCTAAGCACTCTACACATATTATCTCATCTGATTCCCACAACAACTCTGAGAAATGGATGCAATTATTATCCCCATTTTACAGATGAGGAAACTGAGTCAAACAAGTGAAGTGACTTGCCCAGAGTCACACAGTCAATAAGTATCTGAGTCTAGATTTGAAATCAGAACTTCCTGACTCCAGGTCTACCACTTAATTGCTAGCTGACCTAACTAGTCAGTGACAGAACTGGAATGATAAACCCAACCTTTAGACACCTCATTTAGGCATCTCATTTTTATTATGCTGCTCTGTCCCTCTGAACCAGACACAAGGATCACATATTTAGAGCAGGAAAGGAATTTAATAATCAATTTATTCCAACTTTTCAATTTACAGATAAAGAAAATGAGATTATGTGATCTGCTAAGGTGACATAGGTAGCCACTGACAGGGTAGGGTAATGGCAAGACTAGGGTGACTTCAAACTCAGCATCTTCTTTCCACTACACTACATTTTCTCTCTCGTTTCCTTACTAACCAATTTAAAATAATTTATATTCAGTCATATTTGAGAGACTTTAGTTATGAAGGAGCCTAGTCCAGTAGAAAGAGCCCTGGTTTTTCAATGAGAATATTAATTTTTAAATTATGGATCAGCATTTTTATAGCTATGTGACATTGGATAAATCACATAATCTTTTCCCCCTGGACCAGATGACCTCTAATGTCTTATCTGGTTTTGACATTCTGTGATTCTTAATTCAGCTTTAGGTGGTGGTACTACCTCAAGACTGAAACAAAAAATTAAGGCCTGTTTAATTTGCAGTTTTTTCCTTCTAACCTTGTGGGGAAAGAATATATACATTTTTCTCTGGCTTCATGGATATGAAGATTATGGCACGAAGAGTAATTCTTCTTGTACCATGTAATTTCTGCTCCTTGCTGCACAAGTTCTTGCTGTTGCCAAGAGCAAATCAAATCTAGCTAGTGTATGAAAATTTGGAGCATCATGTCAATGGGGAAAAAAGTTATCCACTATGGAAAAGCTTTTGTAATTAATAACCCAACACATGGGCTCCTTTTTTAATTTCTCAGAAAGAAATTAGAAGGAACCTTGAGCCACAATCTTCACTTAGCTTACTGCCTGCTGAGACTGTATTTGTATTTCATCACTTTTATGCCCCATTTGGACGATATAATACATCTGCCTGTTGTTTGTCTTAGCTGCACTCTGACATACTGTAATTAATTTTAAATGCTTTGAAAATCCACAATATTTTTTTTCTCAAAAGGACAATGTATATCTTCTATGGGATAGAAATTGCATTACAAATGAGTGACCAAACTGTAAAAGATTATCGGGAATGTCCCCCTACTTCCTGTCACTTTTAACACATCTAAGGCTTTGATTTGGCCAATTATTAATAAATTCCATTATCATTCAGTCAAAGAAATTGGAAAGCTCCACCCTGAAACAAATGTTGCATCTCACATATTTATGCCATTTACTTCACCTTCTTCCTCCTTCCCTCACCTCTGTCTCTGAACAGAGGACTCAGAAATATTCAAGAAGTCTGGTGCAAAAAAAAAAAAAA
Organism: Sarcophilus harrisii; assembly: GCF_902635505.1. Taxonomy (NCBI): domain Eukaryota; kingdom Metazoa; phylum Chordata; class Mammalia; order Dasyuromorphia; family Dasyuridae; genus Sarcophilus; species Sarcophilus harrisii. Next base: position 468,400,200 of record NC_045428.1, read on the forward strand.
AAAAAAAAAAAAGTTATGCTTTTGCTTCCATTCACTATTTTTCTTTTCCATACATCTGGACAGATATAGATTTATAGGAGATGATAATTTAGGAACCTGAGCTAACTAGATATGTGAAATGACACCTCTTTTGGGTTTTCACAGCTACATTGTTACATTTGTGGTCATCTATGATTGACTGCCTATCACACTTCCCACAAGAGATTTTCTAAACCTTTCCTTCTCTCCTCAAGTCCCCAGCTCCCCTCCTGCCTTCTTCCTTTCAGCTCAAACCTTAATTTACAGAGAAGACTGGAGTTCAAATTGCAGCTTTGCTACTTGCATGATCTTGGACAAGTCACTTAAAATTGTCTGGGCTTCAGAGGATTGTAGGATCACAGGTTTAATGTTGAAAGAGATCTTTGAGTTCATTTATTCCAAATTTATTTTTACAGATGAGGAAACTGAGGACCAGCAACAGCAAATGTCTTGACCAATGTCGAACAGGTAGTGAATGAAATGGACTACCCAGGATGTGAATCTAAGTCCTCTGAATCCAAATTTGGCATTTTGTCCTATCACATTATTTTGAGAAGGTTAGGCTAGATAAAGGAAAAGATTTCTTCTAGCTCTTAATCCTAGCAATATTTTTGCTTTTTTTTTTTATTGGTATGATCAAGTCTATTCAACTTGACTCAAATAGATTCCCTTCTATTCACCTTACTTTCAGTCTCAGAGAATGTGATTTTCTTCTTAGCCAAGGTTAATTCCTCCAATAGTAACTTTAGGTCTTGGTACTCACAGCACAATCCCTATTCTCTTATTCATTGTAAATCCCTCTCTTCCTAACAGTTCCTTTTCCTTATCTCCAATTATGCTCAGTTTTCAACAATCCTTAAAAGAAAAAAATGATACAAAACAAAAAACTCACCTAAATCCAAAACTTTCTGTCCTGGATCCTGCTTTCCTATCAAGTTATTGTTTTATCCTATATCTTATTCTTTGATATCAAACTTTTAGAAAAATTGATTTATAATGCATGCATTCCCTCTTCTTCCTCTCCACTTATTTAATCAGCCTCTTGCAACATTACATCCATTCCTTCCACATTATTGGAGGAATTCTTAATCTTTTTAGTATTGTCAAATGATTTCAAAAATGTGGTAAAGCCTATGAAATCTTCAGAATAATGTTTTAAAATGCACATAATACAATACATAGGATTATAAGGTAAACATTATATTGAAATAGTTATCAATATCTTTTAAATCATAGATTAAATTAAAATTTTTTTTAAGAATTATAGGTTTAAAAATCTAGATTAAGAACTCTTCTATTGGAACTGTTCTCTTGCATATGACTAATAACCTTTTATTTGTCCCAATAACTTTTTGTCATTCCTCATTATACCTATACTGAGTATTTGGCATAACACTGTAAGGAAAGTGGATTCCTTGGGTATTATTGCTTTCATTTTACAGATGAAAAAATTGATTCTTAGATTAAACATCTTGCCCATTATCATATACAAAGTGTGTGTTGGAGTTGAGATTCAAACCTAAGTCTCTGTGGACTCCAAATATAACATTCTTGCCATGTCACCCAGATACCTCAAATTAATTAATAAGATTGATTTATCTAAGGTGATTAATAAGTCATTGCTCAGACAATGCAGGTGAAATGCTTTGTAAAATTAATATAATGTTAGTTAATTTTGAGTATTAATTTCTATGGCAGAAGACTTGTTTGGAATCAGATGATCTTGAACAAGCACTGGATGGTTGTTTGGTTAGTTAGTTGTTGTCCTTCCTTCTTGAAGAGGACCAAAATAACATCACTATGTTAGAGTCAAGGTATTATATACCCAATTATAGCTGATCAAACCAATATGAACTTAGAATGTTCTACGATAGGTCAGAAACAAATCATGCATACGAATTTTGTGGGGTGGAGATTTCTCTAAATTTGTGCATCTCCCTTTTGAGTTACTACAATTCTGCTTTGTTTATAGAACATATGCCTTCTTTGATGCTGGCTGGTCCATGCTGGGAGGTCCTTTGCCAGTGTCTCCCATGTCTCACAACCAATTCCCAAGTTCTTCAGAGAGACCTTTAAAGTGTCCTATACACCTTACCTTACACATTTCTTCTAATCATCATGTGAGCACCTGCCATGCATGAGTTCTCCATAAAATAATCTTTTAGGCAAGCATTATCAGAACAATGTGGCCAGCCCATCAAAGTTAGTCCATTGACCCAACAATGAACACCAAGAAAATACAGGTGCTTTGCAGTAGAGTTTAACTACTTGGTAGTTCAGCTTGAGAAAGTTCCTCAGGGTCCAGTACTTTATCTTGTCAGGTAATCAAGTGGTTCAGGGTTAGCAGAGGGTTGGTAGACTGCCCAGGTTTCCTAATCATACAACAATGAGATCAACACAATGTCTCTGTAGATCTTCAATTTGGGAGTCAGTCTAGTACCTCTTCTCTCAAACTTTTCTTTGGAGACTCCAGACACTAGGCTATCAATCTCATTATTAATATGTACATTCTGGAAAATATACTGGCAAAGTAATTTAACTTATTCACAGTATTCAAAGCTTCCTCATTTGCTATAACTGATGGTTCCACATATGCATGGTATAGTGCTGGCTGGCAGAGGACCTGTCTTTTCTTGATGTTCATTGTTAAGCCCAAATTAGCCCAAACAGAGGAGAATTGATTCATACTTTATTGCATCTCAGCCTCCAAAGTTATATTAAGTACACAATCATCTGTGGACAAAAAGTCACTCATCAACTCTCTTTCCACATTAGTTTTGACTTGTAGGCTTTTCAAGTTAAATAATTTGCCATTATTGAGAGGTTAAGTGAACTTTCCAGGCTCGCACAGGTAACATGTGGCAAAGGTTGTATTGAAGTCAGGTCTTCTTGACTTGAATCAGGTTCTCTGCCCAATAGGCAATATGTCTCTTGAGGAGAGGGCTTAATAGTATATTATAAATCCTTTGTTTTCCACTTGCTCTCAAGACACTACTAGTAGCATCATTGTTTTCTAGGATTGCATGAACTGAGCAGATTTAAGGATTAAAAAACAATGAACAGAAATATTAAAAAAAATATTTCAAGACTCTAATTGTCACATAGATTTGAGGAATAGGAAGTGGATATTTATATTACAAAGTTAAACCAGATCCCAAGACAAATTTGAGTTGCTCTAGAAAAATAAAATCAGTGTCTAAGAGAACAGTTCAAAATTAAAGAAAACTATGGTGATCTAACTTTAAGATACAGTAAAGAGGGTTACAAAGAAGTTAATCTGACTAATACCTCAATTAATAAACTAGAGAAAAGCTCATAGAAATGAACAGTTTGTGTCCTGTACATACAGAAAGCTCTGTGCTTCCCCTGGAAGAGTGAATAGAATACTGATTCCTTACAGTTCTCCAGTTAAGGTACAGAGCTCAAGGTCAGTTTTCAAGAGATCTTAATGAAATGCCATTTGGCCTCTTAGGCTAGGGCAAGATTAACCTTTGGACCAGAAACTCCAAAGATCCTTTGGAGAAGGATCCATTTGTGACGCAAAAGCAAAAGGCAAGAAAAGTTTTATACCCACTCTGATTTTGGCTCCAACAAAGGGCTTAAAGGATTTAAGATGCATTTTGGAAATTAAACTCTGCATAGTCTCCCGAGTTAGCATCTAGTCTGAAAACCACTGGGACTGACAATGATAGAAAGCAGACCCATCTGCTGATGTAGGCTAGATGGTATTTGGGCTGTCTAGGCATGAGGGAGCATAAACAAATATCTTCACCACTGTCTTCATGTGCAGTAAATGACATCTCATCTGGTCATTTTTTACTCACCTTCTCTCTCTAATATTCCTCTTTTGGAATTTAGGAAACTGACCTTACATACAGAATATTATATATATTTTTGCATAGTGACTCCTTACTTTGTTTCTTGTCTCTTTCTCTCACATTTCTTTTCTTCTCTGTTCCTTTCTCTTCATTCCCTTCCTATTCCCCCCTTTTCTTCCTCTTCCATCCCATTACTACTTCTCCCTTTTTCCATTCTATCTTTTTTCTTCCTTTAATCTTTCCTAATCATCCCTTTTCTCCCTTTTCTCTCCTTTACATCCTTGTTCTTTCTTTTCCTTTTTCTTCTCCTTTCTTTCCTTTTCTCTTTCTTTTTCTCTCTTTTCCTGTTCCTTTCCTTTTTCTCTTTCTTCCCCCTCTTTTGTCCTCTCATTTTCTTTTCCTTCTCTATTCCTATCTCTTTCTTTCCCTTCCCATCTTTCCAAGATAGAAAACTCTGACCAAAAAGGATCTGTAATCAAGATCTGCCCAACTCAAAGAAGTTAGTTCCTACTAACATTGACAAAAAGGAACCATCCTCATAGGTTTTTGACTTACCAGATTATGAAAAATGAAAAATGTGTCCTTTTCTCAAGGGCAGGGCCTATCAAGGGTAGAGTACTGATGTTAGCAAATGCTGCATTTCTATGCCTCAGAAACCATAACCAAAGGACCTGGGGGTATTTAACCAAGAGAAGAGAAAATTAAGAAAGTGGGGGTGGAAATTATATGACTATGATTGTTTTCAGTGAAACCAAAGTGTTTCTGTGAAGATACTGATCACTTTCTGTTGATTTTATAGGTTTGCAAAAGAAAAAAATGAATTTAATTTATAGCAGGATAATTTTTTTTCACTGTCATTGAAAAGAAAGCCTATTGAGCCTTATAGAGAACATCCAACTTAACTCCCTATTTTATAGAGGAAGAAACCAAGGCCTGGAGAATTTGTTGACAATATAAAGGCAACCAAATCTCTTGGATGGTTTTAGTTATTTTCTTTCCAGAGAAAAAGTGCTGAACTAGAAGACTGAAGTCTTCTTGCTCTTTTAGTCTATGACTGTCTGATATACTTATAGGATTTCACAGGATGAAACAGAAGGTATTTTCTGGGGCCAAGTATCTGTAGGTAGAATATAAGTTCCTTGAAAGTAAGGAACTTATTGTCCTGGTAACTTCCTGTGCTTAGCACAGTCATATGAGAGGTACTTTATACATGTACTTTACACATGTTTGTGGAGTTGTTTAATTAAATTGAAATAAGTTGGTCCTCCATAATTCTAGGTAACCTAGTATTCCTTAATGTACTTGAGAGTGGAAGAAGAAAAGATTTTATTATTTAGGGTGGAAGGATGAGGGTCACTGGGCTTTTTGTGATATTCTGTATTTTCTCCAAAAATAAGTTTTTTTGGCATTATTTTTTCTAAGGCCTTTTATTTGTCCAAGTCCAATTTTGGTGGCAATTGGTTTAAATGAGTTTTAAATTCTAGAGTTTTGACTCAATAATAGAATCTCAGATGCAAAAAGGTAAAGGGTTGGTACAGAAAAGGAGACTTCTATGTCAAGCAGACCATGTTCCTAGAAATAGGGGTGTAACATAAGTATTTGTTGATCAGATAGTAGTTAATAATTATATAGTCTTGTCTAGTCATAACATTTGATAGTTATGATGCTCCTTAATAATAACAACTGATGTTTGTATAGTGCTTTAAGGTTTTCAAAATGGAGGCTTGGAGAGACCAGTGGGATTGTGGGTGGTCACATATTCAATAAAGGTCAGAGGTAGCAACCAACCCAGAGTTCCTTTGTCTGGGGCTCATATGTGTCATAGGCCATACTAATCTTCTGAAGTGAGCTTCTTGGGGAGGGTGATCAGCCTTCCTTAGGCAGATTTTAAGTGTCATATTCCTAAAGTCACTTTCATTGCAGCTTATTATATGACCCGAAGAACTCCATTATAATATAATTGGTTAGACAAATTCAGACATGCCTCGGGTTAAATCATGTGCTTAGAAAATTTCACAAAGTAAATAATTCTTCTAACTACAAAGGGCTTTTTACTCCAAGTGTTTTATGCCATCTAGCAGGCTACTATACACAAAAGATGTTTGCTTGTGGTCGTATAAGCAAATTCAAGGCTCCATTCCCGTTAGAACTCAGACAATTGTTCTGTGGATCAATGTTAAACTCAAATAGAAACAAGGTCACTAAATCATAAGTTAGGATCCTTGAAGGTAGCATATTGACTTAGAAAACTGCATATTAACATTATCTATAGCCTATTGTATTTTAACTTATTTTGTCAAATATTTCCCAATTAAATTTTATACTAATGTTATCTATGTTCTGTTAAATTTCCATTTTGTTAAATATTTCCCAATTATATTCCTGTTTTACTAAAAAGTGTTGAGACCACACGTTACTGTAAATGGTTGTGCCTCTAGAGGCCCAAGGAAATGAAATCCACAAATAGATGGTACCAAATTATACTGAATTGGAGCTAGGGTCTCCTCTTTACTATTTCCTGACTCCAATAAACATTTACTTATATTCTACTAGTCAACAAACTTAAATCTGCCCTAGCCGGAATGTCCATCTATATACCAAGCAAAGGTTTGTATATAGTGATGGGAAAAAGAAAGAAAAAAGAAATTCAATTTAGCAAACATGCATTTTTGCTGAGTACTATGCTAGGAAATAGAGGTTCAAAAGTGAAAAAGGAAACACTTTCTGTCCTCAAGGTGTGTATATCCCCCTATGCAAGTGATATGTAAAGGCAGCTAGTTGGTAAAATAGATAGCATCTAGGATTTGGAGTCAAGAAAATCTGAGTTTAAATCTGGTCTCAGACATTGTTGTATGACTCTGGGTAAAACACTTAGCCTCTATTTGCTTCAGTTTCCTCAACTGTAAAATGAGGATAATAATAACACCCACCTTGTTATAAGGAACAAATGAGACAATATTTATTATTTTTAAAAAAGGATTTAGTAGGCTTTATAAATGCTCATTCCCTCATTTCACTACCAATAATAGTACGATATAAGTATAGCATCCCTAGTAGGCTATTTCCCTGCCATCTATCATTGGTGGGTAGGGATCTCAGCAGGTATTACCATTAACTCACTACTCAACAATAGTAATACCTTATATTACCCCACTGGAAAAGGAAATGACAAACCATTTGAGTATCTTTGCCAAGAAAACCCCAAATGGGATCATGAAGAGTCAGAAACAATTGAAAAATGGCTGGAAAAATATTACCCCAGGTTTTGAGGTATAACCTAGAAGGTCACTGGCATTTCTAATATTGGTGCTTAGTGTATTTTTCATTAATTATCAGATAATAGCCTTAATTTTTTTTGTTTAGCAAATGTATTTACTAAAGTGGTCAAGTAGGAACACTTGGTACAAATCATTTCTTGTCCTACTCCATTCCTTCCAAAGCATGGGGTATATTCTTCCACAGGTATACAAAAAATCCAGGGAAAAAGTAATTTTTAACTTAACATAATGGTAGTGAGATACATGGGCAGAAAATATAGATTACCAAATGTTAAGCTTGCAACTCTTGGTTAGGGGAAGTCTTTTCTCAAGTCTATTGTCAATTTTCATTTTTTGGTTCCCAAGATCATTTGCCTTGAAATCCCCTGCTTTCTTGAATGGACATTTCTCTACTTCTGTGTTTGTCTTTGTTTCCAGTTATATGCATTGTTCAAGTCTCTCTGATGACATACTCCCTCTGGTATTACCACCTCCTCCCCCAGCTATGGAAGCACACTTGTTGTTGAGTCATTTTTCAGTTGTATCTGATTCTTTTTTGATCTCATTTGCAGTTTTTTTTGGCAAAGATAATGGAATTGTTTGCCATTTCCTTCCCCAGTTCATTTTACAGATGAGGCAACTGAGGCAAACAGGGCATAGTGATTTGCCCAGTGTCTCACATCTACTAAATGTCTGAGGCTTCATTTGACCTCAGGAAGATGAATCTTTCCAACTCCAGGTCCAGCATTCTATCTGCTGGACCACCTAAGAATCTGCCTTTTTAAGATGCTCTTGAATCTGGAAGCTCCCAAAGGTCAACTGCTTTGTAATTGCTGAGAGAGAGAGAGAGAGAGAGAGAGAGAGAGAGAGAGAGAGAGAGAGAGAGACAGACAGACACACTCCGGGGCAGGGTGGGGGTCCTGAAAAGATCATGGAACTGGCCTTCAGAGATTACAGTTATATTTACAGCTCTGACACTAGTTAGATGTTCATCTTTGGGGTAACCTACTTAACCTCTTTAGACCTCAATTTCCCCATTTGTAAAAGGAGGGTCTTGAGTGAGATCTATAAAGTTTCTTAGAGCTTTAAAATTTTTGTAGTTCTAAGGTGAGAATAGTTGGCTGACACTGGGTGATTCATGTAAAATCCCTATAGAAAATTAGAAATGCAGTAGAAATTCAATTCAACAAATTTTTATCAAGAACTACTCTTTTTAAGGTACTGGAGATATAAAGACAGATATAAAATAGTCTCTATCTTCAAGGAGAGATAGAGCAGGTGCCTACTTTAGTAAACCATTACAGAGTCTTTATGAAAAGGGACTCAGGAAAGGCTTCCGGTAGAAGGGTTATACAAAATGTGCTTTAACAAAAGTTGTACCTCATTGGAAGTTTTCAAGTATACTTATCTAGTACACTGTACAAAGGATTCTTTTTCTTTTTTTTATGAGTTAGACTAAAAGGCATGAGATTAGACTACTTCTAATGGAAAATTTGTGATTCTGGAAAGGGAATCTATGAGAAATAGGTAAAGAGGGAGCATATTTTAGCTGTGAAAAATAAAGATAATATTTAGAAAGGAAATTTTAACTTGGATTTTAGTCTCATAAGTTATTATGAGTATCATCAAAGCCAGACCTGAAGGATAAGATGCCTGCAGAGATGTTCTAAAGCCAGCTTTTGGGATGTATTTATTTAATTTTTAATATAAGCATTTACACCTTGGAAATTTGCAAATGTTGCAAAGTAAGACTTGATTTATTATTTTGTTGATTATCTAGATTTGAGAGAGTGATGGAGAAAATATTAATAATTGGGATTAATCTTAAAATGCATAAATCACACTTGCCCCCATCAGAGCTGAGACCATTATCTATGTTCTTCAGTAGCCAACCAGCATTCCTATATAGCTCTGCAAAGCTGTTAGATACTGTGGACTTGGTGATATGTTTCCATTGTGTGTGTTATTATGTACTTTTTAATTAGACTGCCCTACTCCATATGGAGGCTGTGGGAGTTAGATTTTTACAGATTTTTGAGCAAAGAAGAGCAAGTCAGAAAAGAAAAATGATGCAACACAGTGAAAAGTAGAATATGGATTTGTCTTTCTATTTAACAATATGGTCTGAGTATGGCTATATCCATATCTTTCCTTTGAATTTCACTTTTATAAAGCACTTTTCGATCCAGAATTTGATTTATTCAGTATTGATAACTTTTGTCCTTGAGACTCCCTCCAATCAATACTGATAGAAAATACATGTTATTTAAATGTTAGAAAGTAGACTAGGGCAACAGTCTCTAATCTTTTTGATTATATACCCCAATAGTAAAAAAATGATGATTCATTTTCCCATATTTAATTACAAATTATGTAAAATTCACTATTGTATATTATATACATTATAAACCTTATACAAAAAGAGAAATTTTAATATGATGAGATAAAGATGAAATTATATTTGATTTTAAAGTCAATAGGAAGGCTCTGGAGTTTATTACAAAGGTGAGTGAAAGAACTGAGATTTAGGAAAATCACTTTGGAAACTTTGTACATGATAGATTAGAGAGAAGAAACTTATTACAACAATTCAAAGCAATGAGGGTTTGAGCTAGCATTGTTAGGTTGTAAGTGGTGAGAAGGGGATGGATGCAAGAAGTTTTGTAGAGAGAAAAACAACAAGATTTGATAACTGATTGTATATGTGGCATTAGGAAGAATAATGAGTAGCTCAATATATAGAGTACCAGATCTAAAAGTTAGGAAGACTCATTTTCATGAATTCAAATACAGCCTCAGATACTTACTAGCTAAGTGATCCTGGGGAAGTCATTAACTCTTTTCTCACTTTCCTCATCTGTAAAAAAAAGAGCTAAAGAAGGAAATAGCAAATCATTCTAATTTCTCTGCCAAGAAAACCCCAAATGATGTTATAAAGAAGCAGATAAGAGTGAACAAAGGGACTATAAAGAATCAAGTATGACCTTAAGGTTAGTAGTAACCATTACAGTAATAGGGAAATGTGAATAGATTTGGGAGAAAATATGAGTTCTGTAGTGAAGACTATAACCCATTCTTGCCTGTTTGTCCCACTACACTCATTCTATAATTAAATAGAGAAAAATACTGAGTACTCCCCCAGAATATCTGCAGGATAGGAGGTTGATATATTTGGGTAGGGAATGGGAAATAGGAGGTGGAAATATACTTGGTGACGTTTCTAAAGCTGCTGCTCTGAATGCCCAAGTGTAGCCCAGATTACAAGTTTTCTGAAGGGCCAAGACCTGGATGGCATTGAGTACTGAGGGGTAAGGTAGTTGTGGTGTGGTTGTACTGGAGATAAGTCCCTTTGATTGATTATTGTGGAAAGAATGGGGTAGAATCCATCTTACCACCTTTTCATTAGCTGATCATACAACCTTTAGAATTAGACCATCTTCTCTTCTACCTCTTCTCCCCAACAAAGGTCCAAGATCCTCACCTTGGAGATCATTGGCCTAGGTTACTGTAAGGTTGTGACTTGCTTCTCATCCCAGTTCTAATATATATGGGACTTGAACCCAGGTTTTTTAGACCTGACCCTCTATCTACCATGATTCTCTATTCTCCAAACTGTACTAGTTTTCCCTCCCATTTCTGATTTTTTTATTTATTCTATTTCCTGATTATCAAAATGGTTAGACCTAAACTTTTCTTCTTCTTTTTAAAAATTGTATGTTTATTTTTTTAAAAATAGTACTATATTTTTCCAAATATATGCTAAAAGTTTTCAACATTAACCTTTCCAAAATCTTGTGTTCCAAAATTTTTCCCTCTCTCCCCTTTTCCTCCCCCCAAGACAGCAAGCAAACAGATATAGGTTAAATATATGCAATTCTTCTAAACATATTAACATATTTGTCATGTTGTGCAAAAGAAGATCAGATCAAAAGGGGAAAAAACATGAGAAAAAAAAACAAGCAAGTAAACAACAACAACAAAATGGTGAAAATACTATGCTTTGATCTACAGTCTGTCTCCATAGTTCTCTCTGTCAGGATTTGGATGGCATTTTCTATCACAAGTTTATTGGAATTTAAGTGTAACCCTTTTGACTTAATGCCATCTCCTTTGTGGAGCTCCTTTGATCCTCCAGTTAGAAGGAATATTTCTGTCCTCTGAACTAGAACATAAGCTTCTTGGAGACAGGAATTGTTTCATTCTTTATATTTGTATCCCTGACAGCCAGCAAAGGGCCTGGTACATAGGAGGAGCTTAAGAAATGCTTGTTAATTGAGTGAACGAGCATAACATTTTGTACACCTCTACCTGTACTTTATTTGTGAACACACATTGGCTTTCCTCTTAGACTATACTTTAATGAGGGCATGAATCTTATCCTCTGCATCTTGTGCAGTACATAGCCAGTACCTTGCAATGTTTATGAAATGAATGTTTGTTGAATAAATCACAGAATCTCAGAGTTGAAAGAGACTTTAGAAGTCCTTACTCTAATCGTGAATCTTCTCTATACTTTTCCCAACTGGAAATATTCTCAAATCAATATCCATTTATTTCTGGGGGCTCTGTCCCAGTTTAGTGACTGAAATAGGGCTATCCCAAAGTTGCCATAGAAGACAGCTAGGTGACACAGTGGATAGATTCCTGGGCCTGGAGTCAGGAAGATCTGAGTTGAAATCTGGCTTTATACAGTTGCTGGTGATATGAACCTGATCAAGTCACTTAACTTCTGTCTGCCTCAGTTTCTTCAACTGTAAAATGGGGATAATAACAGACCTATCCCCTATGGCTGTTGTAAGGATATTTGTAAAATGCTTGACATAGTGCCTGGTACATTGTAGGTGTTATATAAATGCTTATTACCTTTTCCTCCCCCACAAAGTTATTCCTGCTTAAGAGTGGGGTGGGTTCCATTTCGCTTTCATTTAATGATTTTCTACCCTCCTTCCAGTTGAGCAACTGAGCCAGAACAGAGTTAGGATTGATACTATGATGGAAATGCTGATTTTTCTAGGCAGAACCTGGTTGTGGAAGCTCTCAGATGAATACAAAGTTGAGAGCTCTTCCTTTCTCCTGAAGTATATGGGGAAGGTAAGATTACATTTTATCTTGAGTTACAAAATTTGTGTTGTCTTTCTCTGCTGCTTTCCTTGCCATCAAAGTTCCAGGTTCATGCAGGCTATCAATAAAAGAATTTTAGAGATTAAAAGAACATGGAATAAACTATAGAATAATATATTATCCCATGGTTTTACAGTTATATAATTGGTACAGACCACCAGAGCTGCAGCAATTCAGAGAAGATCATAGATCTAATCCTGAGGGTAAAAGTCCTGGGAGATCAATAAGTTAATCCCTCCATTTTACAAATGGGTAAATTGGGGTCCACAGTGGTCATATGATTTGCTCATGGTGATATTGGTATTAAGTATTAGAGTCAGAATTTGAACCCCCATCTTCGGATTCCAAATGACATTCTTTCTGTACTTCCTGTGATATGATGCTTACAAGTCCGGTGCCCTCTCAGTGGCAAATAGTCTGAATCTTGGGTCCTTGACTCATAAAACTTGAAAAGACCATCTGCTCCAACCCCCTTATTTTATAGGTAGAAAAAGTGAAACCCAGATGGAATATGCAACAGAACAATGATATATGGGTTGTAAATGACAGTATTAATATTTGAGCTAGGGTCTAGTGACTCTAAGGTTATCAGTACAGTTCATTTTGTTTTCTACAATGTCATATTGAGCTCAAAAAGGATTTCTTTTTTATTTTTGAAGGCAAATAAGATTAAGTGACTTGTCTCTGGTTACAAAGCTAGTAAGGGTCGTAGGCTGGATTTGAACTCCTTCTCCTAATTCCAGAACTGGTGCTCTCTCCATTGCATACCTCCTAGTCCCAAAATGAGGATTTTCACAGTACTCTCTATGGCTTGAGATTCAGGACTCCTACTCACCTGGGTCAGCACTCAATATTAATCCTTACACTCAGTAGATGCTTGACAAATGTTTGTTGTTACTCTTGCTGCTGTCCCAAGAACAGTTTGCATTCAGGCCTTAGCTCTTTCACTCATGAATGATGCTTAGTTTCCCTTCCATCTTATTTCATGGCCTCTGATACTACTGCTTCACTTGAAAAGAGAAGCAATCATCTTCTGCCTGGCTCATCTTCCCAGAATGGGGTGAGTGTACCATGGCAAGACTGTAATGGAAAGCAGCTCATTTATGTGAGTAGGTGTCTCTGAACCATACAGACAATCTTATACAAATGCATGGAGCATGATTATTTCTTGTGCTGATTATAAAGTCTTTTTGATAGTGGTTTACAAGTACAGCAAACAGGGGCTTAATTCAGGGCAATTTTACTTTTATTTAGCTCTGCTGTGCTTGGCACCAGGACAAAACAACAGAGTCAGAGGATGAAGCCTTCTTGGTGAAAGAAAGAGCAGATGGTAAAGTGTTAAGACAAAGATTACCAATGGATTATTTAGAAAAATCAGAAATTTTACACAATATAAAAACATGCTCTGTGTAAATTTGGCATCATCCCATGGAGGGACATGTTTCAAGCCTATTCTGTAAACCCAGTTCTCAAAGATAAGGGAGGAGCTGAGTTATTAATGTTTTCCCCCAGTATTGTTTTTAAAATTCAAACCCAAACCAGTTGTACCTGACTGGGCAAGAGATGAAGTGGTCAGTTTCTGGGGTGGGGGGAAGACTCACGTATTCTTTTCAGACAATTCTAAATTACCCAAAGGAACAGAGGGCAAGTGATGCTGTGGAAAAATTCCACATCACGGATGTTTGATGTGAGAATGCATTGTATCATTGTTGTTACTGGTTTTTTTTTCCAACAGATTTGCTTTCCTAATTATGTTTTGCTTAAGCTAATATTAAAATGAGTTTGCATTCTCTGAGCACACACCAGCTGGGCAGTCAAGGGAGATGGACCAAGAACATACTGAGTGCTGGGGTGGGGGTTGGGGAGGCTCTCCAGGGCAGAATAGATGCAAAAATGCATCATGCAAAAATCAAAAATTGCTTGTATTTACACACACACACACACACACACAATGTTTAGTGTATATTATGATTTGTTACTATTAAGCTAAGGAATTAAATGGAGGGATGTAAGGGGGTATGATTTTATGGACAGCTTACATATAAAGGACATATTTCACCTTGTCATGCCTCATTTATCTTTGTGGGAGACTAACATTTAAAAGTTACTTGACCCGGATGGAATTTAAATTTTAATTATCATTTAAGCTTGTAAAGGTTCATCAGGGGATAGCTGTTGGCTCTTAGAATTGTAATTAAATTTCTGCCCATGAGCTAGAAAGGTAAATCCTAAGAGAGGGGCAAATCAATTTCATGAACATTCAGGCTTACGGTGTGAGTTATAAAACTCCCTCTAAAGGCAGACAATACTTGGGTATTTTTGTGAGATTTTTAGAACTATAGAAAAAACAAGTAATGTATCCAACAAATAGAAATTATCAAAATGGATTAGCATTGCTAAATATGTGCCATGAGCAGACTGGTCAGATTCCCATGCTAAAATATTCAGTCCCAGGATTACGGTATTAGTACACTAGGGAAAAGTGTAGAAATGCATTCTTTCAATTATATACTGCTATCACCTGGCATCTGGCAAAGGAAATTAAGCATCATTGATGAGTGAGCTGAGACCTGAATGGGAACTGCTCTCCGGACAGAAGTAAGAACAACAAACATTTGTCAAACATCTGTCTACAATTTGCCATTGCAAAGAGTTAATGTTCTTTAAAGGGAGGCATTGCTCATTCATTCCACAAACATGTACTACTTTTATCTACTTTGGCCATAGCACAATCCTAAATGAAGACAAAGGGAAATTGTGTTATATGATGCTAAATGTAAAAATACCCCAAAGATTTGTGATTAAGTTGCGAATTATTTATAATAACATATGGTGCTGAAATAAACTGTGAATGGTAAAACAATATGTAGAAAACAAAATGATGGACTTCCTAGCTATAGCAATAAGATGTGACATCTATAGACCATTTTAAAATTTATATTCATTGTCTAATTTTATATTCACAACAACCCAAAGGTTATTAAGTGCTATTATCCTCATTTTAAAGATAAATAAACTGAGGCTCAGAGAAAGCTTAAATAATTTGCCCAGATAACTTAGCAGACAATTTACCAGACAGCTGGCAACTAGAGGAGCTGTTATTCCAACCAAAGTCTTCTGAGTATAAGTTGTCTTCTTTCCAGTACCCAACTTTCCCTTGCCTGACAGTATAGCATGAAAGAGATGACATTTTTGGAAAGAAATATGGGCTTTCTATTCTCATGGAGTACTAAATTCTCTCAGTGAGCTCCAGGTTAGTTTTTGCTTTGTATTAGCCACAAAAACAAAGCAAGGCTCATTCTTTCTCATAATGGATCTATCAATCAAGTACGTTATTGAAATGTAACCTTTATTAATGATGACATTCTCAAGGCCAAATTTCCAATAATGTCTAGATGTATAATAAATCATTATCTTTTGTTTGTTTGTTTTTGAGACTGGGTTTTCCTATCTTGTTCAGGCTGGAAGTACAATGGATTCACATGAACCCAAACTTTAATATGAGAGCTTTGACCTGTTCCCTTTCTGCCTTTCCTTAGGAAACCTTGTGCTCCCTTTGTCCCCTCCATGCTCCCAAAGTCTCATCATATTTTCACTGGACTTGGTTTGGACACCTGA
Organism: Sarcophilus harrisii; assembly: GCF_902635505.1. Lineage (NCBI taxonomy): Eukaryota > Metazoa > Chordata > Mammalia > Dasyuromorphia > Dasyuridae > Sarcophilus > Sarcophilus harrisii. The sequence goes on from NC_045428.1 coordinate 468,416,032, forward strand.
TTGACTTTGTCCCAACTGGAGTTCAGGTCTCCTAAATTCAAATTATCAGTTTTAGCCTTCCTCAGAAGCAGGAATTTTAGGTGTGAGATCCAACATTTGGCTAAATCAAGATGTTTTCTAATCAATATCCATTCTCTGTTGTTTTGTGGACTCTGTTAATGACTTGATGATCATCAGCTCTGTTACATACTGAGTCAACTTGGGCAAATCCAGGTTCTATATTTCAGCTTCCTCACCCTTAATATGAAGGTGTTGAGTTAAATGATTTCAAAGGTCCCTTCCAGTTTGGAATTTTATGATTTTATAAAATCCTTATTCTTGCCTTCAGGGAGCTTATTTTGTAGTAAGGGATCTGGGGCATGAACTGAAAATGATCATAAGGCAGAAATAACATAAAGGTACCATGAAAGCTTTGAAAAAGAAAAGGGCCTTTTCCCCGCTAGGTATCGGTGAAAATTTCACTGGGCAGCTGGGATTTGAAATGGAAGGAATCAGTTATTATGTACCAGGCACTGTGCTAAGTACTAGGGATACAAATACAGGCAAAATGCCAGATTCCTTCAAGGAGATTACATTTTAATGGAGGATGACAAAACACAACAGGGAGCTAAAAAGTTGCTGGGAGGGGTCTTTGAAGTCCAGAAATTAGGAGCAGATCTGGGAGGGTGATGAAGACTGACTGACTTGGTCCTCTCCACAAAAAGAAAGCTCTAAGAGAAACTTATCAATAGGAGAAGTGGCCAATGTGGCAAAAGGGTATTCCAGGATCAGAAGGCCACAGTGACATTTCAGGATGTGCTAGAGTGAGGAAGCCTCAGCTGCTTAGGAAAGCTCTAGGATGAACCACAAACTTAGGTATGGCTTGAAAGCCTGAAAATCAGGAGCAGAGTTGGGAGGGAAATGAAGCTCAAATGGAAGGCTCTGAAATAAAAGATTAAATTACGTTTCCAATAGTTTTTAGTTTTAAATAGGCTTTATATATTCTTTGACAACTGGCATTATATGATTATATTTATCTCCTATGTTCTAACAATGCAAGATGGTTCTGTGTTTTGATCCTTTGCTGGGACTGTGACCTCCCTGATATGAGTTCCCCCATCTGTTGGTGAAGGTAGCCAACCATCTGTGGCTTCTCCTTCTGTCTGTATCTCCCACATGCTGGAAGTTTTTTACGCGATTTCTTGACCCTGTAAGGATAATGGTGGAGTGCACTGACTGTCATCAGTTACCCTGGCTCTCAAAACACCTTCTTTTCCAGTCATACATTTTTTCAATGATATCCTCCTGGGCAATTTTTGACTGACAATATGCTGCTGACTGCTCAGATCCAAAGTGTCACTCTCCCTTGTCCTTTCACCTTAACTTCAGTGCTGAGCAAACTTCAGTGGAGCATATTATTATTAAAAAGAGCTTTTGCTTTAGGGAGAAGCTTGGGAACAACTAAAAGCTCTGCATAATAACCATCATAATAGGGATGATAATAGCAAGTCCCCTTCCCCCCAACCTCTTTTTTTTTTGGTAGGTTCTGAACTAACAATGTTTTTGCAGATTTCTTTCTATGCTGGGCCCAGCTGAAGTAGGGGACAGGGCAGCTTAGATACAATGCTTCTGTGGGAACCTCTGGCAAGGATTTCATTCTGGAGAACAAATGCTTTCTTTTTGCCTTATTCTCTGCAGGAATCCAGACTCCCTGAGTACACTGAAATGTGTTTCCTTACAGAGTACATTCCCACTGCAGAGTCTAACTTTCCTCAAACTTGACCCTCTGTTTTGTTTGGAAAATCGGTGACGATGGTGGGAATAGGAGAGGAAATTCAGTCTATGGAGAAGCTATTTTTTTTTTTTACAAGCAAAAGCAAAGTGAAAGATGTACTCAAAAGGAAAATGAAGGAGGGCATAGGTCATAAGCCTGTTTAAGAAAAGCCGAAGACAAATCATCCTAGTGTTGAAATTAAAGCAATTGGTTTTGTGGAAAGATTGTTAAAGTTACCAGTTAAATTTTAAGTCATACATGTCATATATGTATGTATGTATATATATATATATATATATATATATATATATATATGTACACACATAATAGGAGAGATATTTAAGGGAAGAAACAACTTGTTTAAACTTCTTACCAAAAAGAGCATTAATTATAAAAAATTATTGTCTTACCTATACTAAATATCTCCTATAGGATTTTTGTAAGAAGGTTTGAGAATAGGCAGCCAAAAATCTAAGAGGAGACTCAGAATGGAGGAATGTCACTCAAACTCAGAGAGGAGAAAGCATTCAGGAAGAAGGCAAGGTTGACAATGGTCAAGAAGGTCAAGAGAGGTCAAGGAGGATGAGGGCTGAGAAAATGTTGTTGGTTTTGGCAGTTAAGAAACTGTTGGTAACTTTGAAGGGAACAGTTTGAGTTGAAGGATGAAATCAGAACCCATACTGCAAGGATGTTAGCTCCTCAAGGGCAGGGATTGTTTTGCCTTTGTATCCTAGAACCAAGTAATTTGAATACAACAATCAATTAATAAATGTTTTTTTTTTAAATTAATTTGACTCAGCAAGAAAAATCTTCAAAGCTTGAACCAAGAACTGATTTCCACTTCTTCTAGTCATACCATCCATACTGAGGCTACCAATGTTCCCTAAAGATCTCACCATGTAGTTAGTCTCAGCAATGAGTCTAGCTGACACTAGGGATAAAGAGCTCCTAGATTCTGCTTGGCTTTGTTTCTTGTCAGCCTCATATAGACCCTATTTAATGATGTTTTCCTGGTTTATTCCACTGGCTACCACTAGTTGTGACTCCACTTGGTGGAAAGGGAGGAATTTTTTCCCCCTATTTTAACTAGAATTCTCTGCTGAGGTGACACTATTTTCTCATAAGAGGAAAAATGAGCTATCTCAAAACCTTAAGCATTTTTTGTTTTGTTTTGCTTTTTTTTTTTTTTTTAAAGACAGATCTTAATCCTCTCAGTTAATCAGACACTGGAAGAAAAAAATATTCCAGCAGATTGTACTCCCATAAGAAGAATTTGTGAGTTTTTACAACCCTGGATCTAATGGACATTTCTTTTCCAGAAGGAGACTTTTCATACTTGACACCAGACTCTTAGGAACACAGAATAGGCCCAGTTAAATAGTGCCTGCCTATTTGCCTTTTTTTTTTTAAACTTTCATTTCCTAATTACTAAGGACAGTATTTATCTATCAAAAGTCTCTCTGATTTAAAACTGGAAATTCCTTATGGCTCCTTGCTTATTGTCTGATTGATAAGCTACATTTAATCAACATCAGTTTATTGTTTGCTGTCTAAAAATGTGTCAAAGGCTCTTTGGATTTGAGGGCCTCTTTTGCCAATCCTGGGGATTCTTTTGGTATTCCCAACAAGTCAATGGAAGGAGAAGAATAGAAGAATTTATGCCTTCATAAACAAGATTAAAGTTGGGTAAGAGGATTAAGGTAGGAGAAGGTGATTGCTTTCCTCCTGTTTGGTAACATCTAGGCTCTTAACCTTAATATGTATATGTGGCAAATTCCAATAGAATTACAGATGCTTAGAGCTGGAAAGATCTTTAAGTCTTTTGGTCCAGCTTCCTGAAACATAAATTCCCTTTATAAATCTCTGACAAATAGTCTTCTTAACTTAGCTTGAAGATCTCTTGGGTCTAGGACCAAATTACCTCTGAAGGCAGCCAATTTCTTTATCAGAAAATTGTAAATGGTAAAAAAAATTCTTCCTTACATTGAGTTGACCCTGCCTCCCTGTTGTTATTATGCTCAAGTCCTAGTGTTGTTATTGTTCAAGCATGCCCAACTCTTCATGTCCCTATTTGGGGTTTTCTTAGTAAAGATGCTAGAGTGCTTTTGCTCCTTCCTTCTCCAGCTCATCTTAGAGATGAGGAAACTGAGGCAAGCATTTAAGTAACTTGCCCAGGGTCACACAGTTAGTACATGTCTGAGGCCAGATTTGAACTCTGGAAAATGAGTCTTCCTGATTCCAGGCCTGATGTTCTATCTACTGGGCTATCTAGCTGCTCCCTTTGCATCATAGGCTCATAGGTCTAGAGCTGACCATTTAATCTAATTTCCTTATTTACAACTGTGGAAAACAAAGTTCAGAGAGATTATGTGATTTGCACTGGTAGTATAGAGAAGCACCAAAATAGAAAAAAGTGTCAAAATATTCCTTCTGTAAGACAAATAATCAAATATTTGAAGAACATCAATTGCTGATTCAGACTTTTTCAGATTCTTTCAACTTATTCTTATATAACAGGATTTCAAATTCCCTCATCACACTGCTCTCTCTCTTATGAACCTGTACCAATTTATCAGAAATGTGAGTTATAGTACAGTTATACATATACATGTATATATCTTGGCCTAAATCTGGCATTCCAAATTTTTTAATATAGTATTTTATCTTTTCCCATTATGAGTTAAAACAATTAAAAAAACATTTTTAAAGTTTTAAGTTTCAAATTTTATCTTGCCTAAAAGAAGGAGGAAGAGAGGGAGGGAGAAAGGGACAGAAGGAAGGAAGAAGGAAAAAAGGAGGGAAGAAAAAAAAAGAAAGTGAAAAATAGCATGCTTCAGTCTGTATTCAGACAATTCTCTGAAGGTGGATAGCATGCTTTATCATTATTAGTCCTTTGGGCTTGTTTTGGATCATTGTTTTTCTGAGAATAGCTTTTATTATATACAATGTTCTCCTGGTTCTGCTTACTTCAATTTGTATCAGTTCATGTAAATCTTTCCAAGTTTTTCTAAAATCATCCTGCCTGTCATTTCTTAATTGCAAAATAATATTCCATTACAATCATAAACCACAGTTTGTTCAGCCATCCCCCAATTGAAAGGTATCCCTTCAGTTTCCACTTCTGTTACACAAAAAACAGTTGCGATAAATATTTTTGTATAAATAGGTCATTTCCCCTCCCTTTTTTGGGAGTATTTCAAACTTCATACTTGCAATAAGATCAAAAGTGTTATCTTCTCCCATCCTCCAGTGAGTATATCTTATTGAATTCCCTAGATATAGTAATATTATCTTTTCCCCAGTTATCACACTCAATATCCTGGAATCATCTTAACTCTTCCCTCTCCTTCATGTCTAATAATTTGCCAAGTCTTCTTGATTCTACTTCAGCAATGCCTTTTGTATCATCCCCTTCTTTCTACCTCTCCTATACTACCCTTAATCACTATGCTACCCTTTTTTCCATTTGCCTGCATTATTGGAATATCCCCTAACCACTAACACCATCTCTTCATCTCCAGTCTTCCCCATCTAATTCTCCTTCAATTATGAACATTACTGACAGATTAATCTTCCTAAAGCACACATAGATGCAGACTATGTCTGCATGTCTGGATGGAGTAAGGATAACTGTTATATAAACTGGGCTTTAAACATGTGAATGTCTGTACTAAATATTCACTGAGACCAGGAAATATGTATCTCATCCATCTGACATCATATTGAAGTTGGAGGAGCCTGTATGGGGAGATGAAAGATTGACGATTTTATGACTCTAAGAGGAAGGAATTAATGATGAAATGAGATATGGTGCTTTTAGAGAAGTTCAAAAAGGGGTGGAGACCTGAAGAGTAAAGAGGAAGCTGTTTGAAACTAGATTAGAGTGCAGGATAAGCAGTATGAATGACATAAGAAGGAGTCATTTGAGCCTGAGAAAACTGGAAAGGGAAACTTGATAAAAAAAAAAAAAGGCATTGGGAGCATTAGGATAACTAATACCCATTAGAGCTTGTGAGGCAGGGAGGAAGACACTATAACATTAGTAGGGTGGTTCTGGAACCCAGAGGTGGTCCTGGAAAATCTGTCTAGAAAAGACATTGCTTTTTGAGTGATCAAGCCAGTCACAGGAAAAGGGTTTTGGTTTGAATAAGAAGGAGCAAAAATTAAGATGAATGAATAAATGAATAAGTAAGCCAAACACTACAGGATCATGGAATCAAAGCTCTAGAAATGGAAAAGACTTAAGGAAGAAGAAATAGGGCTGATTATTAAGAACCTAATAAATAAACATGCAGCTTCTAACTAGCTCAAATAATACTTCATTGTTCTTGTTCACTCATGTCTGACTTTTTGTGACCCCATTTGGGATTTTCTTGGCAAAGAGGCTGAAATGGTTTGCCATTTCCTTCTCCACCTCATTTTACAGATGAGGAAACTGAGGCAGACATTATGATTTACCCAGGGTCACACAGGTAGCTTCTGAGGCTGGATTTGAACTCAGAGAAGTTGAATCTTCCTGACTCTAGACCTTGCATTCTATCCACTGTACCACTTAGCTGCCCCTCAAATAATACTGGGTATCTTTATTTATTAGGTTTCCTTTTTCTTTCAGGCTTGTGATTTCATTGGTACAACCATCTCCCTGTGAAAAATTCCTTCTTAGAGAGTTGGGTGGAAGCACTGAAAGATTAAGTGATTTGCCAGGGGTCACACTACAAGTATGTCAGAGGTTAGACTCGAACCCTCTCAGATTAGCTCTTATCCATTTCTTGACACTCTCTCAAACCTCTAATTTAACTCTCTGTATGCAGTCTGTACGCTGAAATCTCACATTGGCTTCAGCATTAGTAGTAACCTATGTTAATATAATGCTTTGAGATTTGCATAATGCTTTTTTTTCTTCCCAATTAACCATTGCTGGGTAGATTGTAGAAATATTATTAACCGTATTTTATAGATGAGAAAATGGAAGTTCACATTGTATAAATGATTTGCTAGATCCAGAAATCAAGGTTAGGGTTCCAAATCTAGGACCCTTTGTGACATTCCTTTTAAACTGGCTAACTGAAAATGGGGGATGTGCTGAAGAACTCCCATGGGGGAGCAGGGATACTACAGTAGGATGAAGGGGAGTTACTTTGGACTCCTGGGACACTGGGAACCCCCTTATTCTCTTGGGTGATGGCAGCAGAAAGTAAGAAGTAGGGGAAATTCAGGGAACCTTCTTTTTGTTAACTTCCCAGGCCCCATATTGTCATTCATTAGAAAGGGAAGAGAAGTGCCAAGATATAGGCACTGAAGCCTGTAGTGGCTAATTATCAAAATAGGAACATAAAGAAGAGAGGAGAACAGAAGAAAAATTTTCATGTGTTTCCGAAAGCCAGCCTAGGAGACTGTGGGGCACCGAGTGGTACACTGGAAAAGAGTCTTGGAATTGGAAGCAGGGAACCTGGGTTTTCCCACATCTGGGAAATGAGGAAGTTGGAAGAGTTGGTCCCTTCCACCTTCAGAGATATGAGTCTGTGACTCCAAGTTCTGTCTGTTATTTCTTGCAAAGTGCTGGGTAAATCACATAATCTCCTTGGACCTCAGCTTTCTCTTCTGTAAGAGGGGATTGGATTGGACTATGAATGAATTCCAAAATCCTTTCTAGCTCTGTAATCTTGTGGGTAATGAAGGAATAGCTGCTTTACAAGAAGGTCTGCAGGCTGACTGTGTACCAGTGGGTACTCTTTGTGACTCTTTGTGACTCTTTGTGTCAACTGAATTAGAAGCTGATGGGGTAAAGATAGGCAAAAAGCATTTGGGTGGACATCACTAGACTTGCTCCCAGACTTTTTTTTTTGCACTTCCAGAAGCCTTATATTATAGAATTACCAGAAATGAATTGGATTAGGTGCTTTATCATATCAAATTTCCTATCATGTAAATTCTCTCATAGCAATCATTATAACCATCATAAAATTATCAAGCAAGTATTTGCAGTAAGTATGAGCTGGCCTTTTTATTTAGGTTTTCTATGCTAATATAATAGAAAATATTGCTTTCAGTTTTCAAAGATTGTCTTTCTTTCTTTCTTTCTTTCTTCTTCCTTTTTCTTCCTCCATTCTTTTCTTTTTCTTTCTTTCCTTCCTTTCTTTTAAAACTTCTTTCCTTCCTTCAATCCTTTCTTTCTTTTATTCTTTTCTTTCATTCTTTCCTTCCTTTCTTTCTTCTTGAGATATAATTTTTTGCAAACACTGTAGCTGACTTTGAGTTACAGATCAAAGTATTTATCTTCATTTATCTTTTGAGGGCCAATTGCAATTTATAATGATTGTGGTTTTAGCAATCTGTCTCTATGTCATCTCATCACTTTAAATCAACAGAAACCAGCTCACAATGATGCATTGAAGTCTGCTCCAGTGAACCAAAAATGTAACTTGATCGGAATATTACTGAGTCTGCCTGCCCACAGGTAGAAATATTTAGGGCCATCATTATCCTTTATGGGAATCTGGGTAAACAACTTGTTTTGATGAAAGCTGAAAACCTAATAGCACAGCAAAAATTTGCAGCTATCTGAAAACAAAACTTGATTTCTTTCCCTGCCCCACCCTCCTTTCTGCCCTTTCCAGTTGTATTGAAGGCTTTGTCTACACAAAACGAATGAAAGGAAGGGCAGAAGTCTGAGCTGTTTTCCTCATAGAACCAAAGTGCTTAGAGATAGATCCGGAACTTTGTTAGATTTGGAAATCTGTTGAAGCAGGTCAAAGTCAAGGCCATGGGAGAAACTTAAGAGTTTCGATGCTCCTCCCTCCCCATATCTTCTCCTCTCCCCATATCCTCTCCCCCCTCCCCTAAAAGCATTCCTGGAGTTAATTATTATATATTGTCACAGAGTAGAGCAAGAAAGTTAGGATTCCAAATCGATCTATGCCTGAAGTCTTAGACTGTGGTGAGCTAATTAAAATTGTTGGTATAAAGCTTCGACCTGGAAATTCTCACATTATAGTAAAGTGCTTCCATTAAAATCCTTCTCTGATGTTTCTTTGGGACTTGGAGGAGACCCTGGTACATCTTGCCAAGCTCCAAAGTTCCTGATAACAGGGCTAGGGATGGGCTATAATCCAAGGACCTGCCTAGCTCAGTTTAGCAAGACTCAGCAGTGGGAGGTTGGCCAACCTGGAGATGAAGGCTTTTGGCCATAACAACTCATGAAAGTGCCTTTGACTAAAATCTAGGGGACTTACTATCTTCATTGGTGGAAGGATTACACTCTCCTGTGGAATATCAGATCTTTTGAGGTTGTTTCTTTTTAAAATACAGTAAAACCAATTTTATGTTCTCATGATTGAGTGGGTTGTGAGGAGAAACTCAGGCCTAGAGAATTAAAGTAAAAAGCAAAGTGAAAACAGGCCTGGATCTTCTGATTCCAAGTCCCTTTTGTCTTAAATACCCTTTCTTCAAAGCTACAAAACTTTGATTTCATTCGTGACTCTCTCTGTCAATGCAAATTGCAACCCTTATACATTTCAGCAGAGGGTTTTCTAGGGATGCTAAATCTTTCATGGTAAAACTCTCTAAACTAACTAGACTGGTGTATCTTTGTGGCTTAGTGTTTAAAGTTCTGGACTTGGGATTTTAAAAAACCCTTGGAATCAAATCCCATCTCTAGCTGTATGACCCTGAGAAAGTTATTTAATCACTATGAGCTTTAGTCTCCCATTTAAAAAATGGAGATAATAATAGCAACTAGGTCTCAGGATTGTTATGAAAATCAAGACACATATATAAAGAACTTTGTAAACATTGAAGCGCTAGTTAAAGGTGAGATATTATGGCTATTTGATGTCTTTCTAGTTTGGAAGAAGCAACCCAAGTTTATTCTCTGCTAGCATAGCATTCAAGGGCCCAAGGTCACAGTTCTATATCATGTTGAGGTATTGTAGAAGGACTTTCAGAGAGGTTGCTTTATAAATAAATGATCCAATTATTTGCTACTTCGGTGGGAAGGGTGAAGAGGGACTTACATTTTGGACTGAATTATCTAGATTGCTAATACATATGAGAATCAGGTTAATGGATAAAAAGCTGGTCCTTGTTAAGTCATATCTGATTCTTACCAGAATGTAGTCATTTCCTTCTCTAGTTCATTTTACAAATGAGGAAACTGAAGCAAATAGGATTAAATGATTTTGTGTAGGATTACACAACTAATAAATCTCTGAAGCAGGATTTGAACTTATCAGGATGAGTTGCAGCTCTAAAGTAAGGAAGATCTGGATTCAAGTACTGCCTCTAACACATACTCTGATGCATGACCCTGGTCATATAACTACCTCTTAGGACTTTGGGCAAGTCTCTAAGATATAAACTGGAAGGGGTAGAAGGGAGAAGGAGGAATATAAGGACAAACATTGGTAGGAGGAATTTCTTCGCATTGAGAGCTTTTTCTACCACAGAGTGCTAGTCCCTATCCTTATAGTTGGCATTTTATATAACTTTTATTTTGCAAAGAGTTTTATATACATTGTTTCATTTAATCCTCATAAGAATTCTGAAAAGTAAGAGTCATTATTAGCCCTATTATATAGATCAGGAAAATGAGGCTTACAGAGGTTTGAGTATCATGCAATTAGTGTTTTACAATAAGATAGACTCCACTTCTTCCTGGCTCCATAACTCTTCACTTTACTTTTACTACTTACCCTCTTTACTCCTATCTCTTAGGATTTCTGAGTTCCTTCAAGATTAAGTTCTTACAAAAGACCAGAAGCCTTCCAAGGTGATAATGCCTTCCTTTTTAAGATTTTCTTCTATTTTTGTTGTTTAGTCCTGTCTCACTCTCCATGACTCCATTTCAGGTTTTGCCATTTCCTTCTCCAGGTCATTTTATAGATGAGGAAACTGAGGCAGAGTTAAATAACTTGCTCAGGGTCACAAAGCTAAGAAGAATCTGGGGCTAGATTTGAACTCAGGAAGATGAGTCCTCCTGACTAACCTCCTGATGCTAACCATCAGCCTCATTTTCTATTTACTCTGGATGTAGCATCTACATACCTATTATCTCTGTCATTAGCATATAAGTTCCTTGAAGGAAAGACTGTTTTTACTTTTTCTTTGTGTCTTCAAAACCTAGCATATTATTTAGTACATCCTAACTGTTTAATAAATGCTTGTCAATTGTTTGTTGAAACAAACAAACAAAAAAAAAAAACAAACAAAAAAATTGGATCTAAGACTGTCTGATTACACTAGTGTTTCCAAGGATGCAAAAGAGTAGGAAGAATTTCCAATGATTTGATGTGGTATGGGGAAACCGACTTTCACTTAGATGTGAGAAAAACTTGTGGTAAAAACTGTGATGAAAGACATTGGTTACTGTAGCAAGAGTCAGAGGAGAGAGTACAAGAGAAAGTTGGGAGGTCTAATACAGTGATACTGGTGGGGGTGGGATATTGGTCTTGAGTCTCTTCTCTCTGTGATATTATTAAGGTCTGAGGACATGTTCATGGATATATGTGTAAAGTCTAAGTTTGTGAACTGTGCTGATTCAGAGCACACATCAAATTTGGGGGAGGAAGTGACAATGAGTGCTGTGGTTAGATCCATGTGTAACCCCGGACCACTATGAATTAACTGTCATTTCCCTTCTAAGATTTAGGCTGAACTACTAAATTCCTGATGATCTGAATTATAACAGCTGGATTTACTTCCAGTTTTCCATTTCAAAGGAAGGGAATAAAAGCGAAAAGAATACAGATCATGAAAACAAAACAATACAAAACAAAACACTGGTGTCTCCATCTATACTGTTAAATTAGCTGTAATGAAAACAATTCTTAAGTTTCATAAGTGGAATCTATCTAGAAAAGAAAAGAAAAGTTCTCATTCTAAGAACTGGTCAGACTGGAAATAACACATGGTAGAAGAAGTTAGCTTTATATATTTCTTTCAATTCAATTCACTAAGAATTTTTTGAATGCCTTCTATGTGGGAAATATCATGTTAGGGAGTGGAGTTGCAAATAAGATAAAAAACAATTCCTGCCCTCAAAATTTTACATTATATTTGGACAGATGGAGAACATGTAATAAATTAAAACCTCTCTCATATTTATATCTATTTACAAATATGTTATATTTGTGTGAATATGTCATATATAAAGTGTCCTAAAAGTCAGTACAATTTTACTTTAATAACTTCAGAAGTATTAATGCTAGCACTAGAACATTGCACACAGTAACAACAATATTGTATTAATAATCAACTAAGAAAGATTTAGCTACCTCTGATCAATACAATGATCCACTCCAAAGGTCTTGCCATGAAAAATGCTGTCCACTTTCAGAGAGATAACTGATGAGCTCTGAGTGGAGTGCAGCATATATCTATGTCTATAACTATATCTATTTATATTTTCTTGCTTTTTTCAGAACGTTAATGTGGAAATACATTTTGTATGACTTCATATGCATAATAGGTCATGTATTTTTGCTTTCTCAATGATAGTAGAGATGGTGAAAGGAAGGAGAGAAATTGGAACTCAAAATGAAAATTTAAGACAGTTTTAAAAAGATGTATTAATTGTACAAACTTATAAAAGTAATATTTGAAAGGTTAATTATTGAACATTTTAAAATGTTGAAATATTTCTTATTAAAATCCAACAAAAACAATGTTTTGTATCATGATACTCTATTGATTTTCACATTTTGTAAATACTTCCATTAGCTGCTGTCCATAGACCATAAGAATTATATTCGTAATCCTAGCCTTAAATTATCCAAAAAGCAAGGGTTTTGATGCACACATGACAATTTGGACAAGACCCAGCAAGAAAAATTCTAATAGAAATAGGTGAAGTGACCAAGGTGGCCAAGCAGAGACATTCACTAGCTATCCACTGGTTTGATAAAGTATCATTCAGAAACTGTCTCACCCATAATGCATAATTATGAGATGCCCTATCTTGTTGCAATTAAATGTTTTCATTAAACATTCACAAAACTTTATAAATGTAAAAGAAATTTAAGTGACTAAACTTTCAAATTATGGATTTTTCTTGGCAAATTCATAGTTTTTATATTTCAGGATTTATTAAAGCTTACAACTGCACTAAGACTTTTGGCACACTCTTATTTCGCATTACTCCCTATTGAACACTCTTCCATCAAGCTGACCATTCGTGAAAATCTATTTCCTGTTTCTGTGTTGTTAACACAAATAAAGGGCTTTGTGTAGGAAATGGTGCTAGAGATTTTAAGAGTTGGAGGTTTAAAGGTAGATATATCTTATCAACTTGAGGAAAAGAGAAGAGAGAAACAGAATGAGTGCTTTGTTTTGAACTCCTAAGGAAGTTAGGAATTCTCTGAGGTAGAGATGAGAAGGGTTGAGGAAGAACCTGTATAAGCTTGGATATGGGGATGGAATGTTCTGTATGGAAATTGGTAAGTAGACAAGTTTGACAGGAATGTATAATCTATGAAGGTGAGTAATGTTCAATAAGCCTGGAAAAGGAGCCAGGAGCCAGATTGTGACAAATTTTAAAGCAATAGTTTATATTTTATCCCAGAAGCAAATAGAGAACTATTGGAATTTCAGGAGCAAGAGGCAGATATAGTCAGATGTATGATTTAGAGATCAATTGGGCAGCTCTGTGGAAAATATACTGAAGGGGGAGAAACTGTAGCAGGAGACCTATCAGGAGGCTGCTGCAATAGTCCTGGAGAAAGGTGATAAAGGCATGAATTAGACTTATAATGGACAAAAGATAGATGGCAAAGAGAACAAATGTAGATACATTCTCAAGATCGAAGTGTTAAGATTTGATGGTAATTAGTGTTTAGGACAGAGGAGATTTGGATATGTATATCTGAGCATCATTTGCATAGCAATGATAAGTGAATCCATCATTTGATTCATTGGAACTAAGTTGAAACCTGTGACTAAACTGAGTAATTATAATTTCCTTATCAATATACAACATACATTTTTGTTGAAACTCCACATGTTCTAATTTTGATTTAATTTGACAAACATTTATTAACATCTAATATGTTTCTATCAATCAACAAGCATTTACTGAGCACCTACAACGTGCAAAGAACTGTGTTTAGGTGCTAGATTAGGAACACAAAGAATGAAACAATTCCTTCTTGCATGACTTTATGTTCTAATGGGAAAGATGAGTTCATAATAAAGTACACAAATAATAAATGTAAGTACAAAAATATGTAAATGCAAAATAGTTTGGTAGGGAGGATGGGTATGAGCAATTGGGAATATCAGAGAATGTTTCATATGGGCTTGAGCTATATCTTGAAAGAAAAAATTGGTTGTATCAGGTAGAAGTAAGGAGGGAGTTCATCCCAGGCAAGAATGAAAGTTATTGAACAGGACATTTTGTTAGTTGCCAGGGATACAGAAATATCAAGAAATAGTTCCTATCTTCAAGGAGTTTAGATTCTATTAGGGAACTACACACCATAAATATAATTCAAAAAATTTGGATTAGGGAAAAAGCATTAACAATTTGGAGGATTAATAAAGGTTTTACAACACAAATTCATGAAAGAACACTTAATCTAAGTCCTAAAGAATATTCAAGATTATAGCAGACATAGAGAAAGGAATACCTTCCAGTCTTGAAACATGATGGTGTGAATTCAGTGAGTCAGGAAACAGGTTCAGTTTGGAGAAGTCAGTAGTACTATTGAAAGATATGCTGACTCAATGATCCATTATTCCCATTCTTGCTTGTTAATTAATGTTGTGGGAAATGTCACCTAGTTTGCAGCTTTTGTATTACCTGCTATCCAGCACTTCCTGATGATTGGGAAGAAACTGAGATGTAATAGGCCCATCCCTATTCAAATTGTCTCATTATAAAAGTTATCAATAAAAGCTGACTCCATCTTGAATTCTTTGTTGATCTTTAATGATCAGCCTTACATCATATTGCTACCTTGATGTATTTTTTTAATTTTTTAAAAAAATTTTATAAAGCTTTTTTATTTTCAAAACATATGTATGGATAATTTAACAACATTGACCCTTGCATAGCCTTGTGTTTCAGATTTTCTCCTCCCCCCACCCACTCCCCTAGATGGTAAGCAATTCAATATATGTTAAACATGTTAAAACATATGTTAAATCCATTATGTATAAATATATTTATGCAATTCTCTTGCTGCACAAGAGAAATTAGATAAAAAAATAAAATAAATGAGTAAGAAAACAAAATGGAACTGAAAAACAACAGAAAGAGTGAGAATGTTATGTTGTGATCCACACTTAGTTCTCACAGTCCTTTCTCTGGGTGTAGATGGCTCTCTTCATCACAAGATCATTGGAACTAGCTTCAATCATCTCATTGTTGCGAAGAATTACGTCCATCAGAATTGATCATCATATAATATTGATGTTGTAGTGTACAAGAATCTCCTGGTTCTGCTCATTTCACTCAGCATAAGTTCATGTAAGTCTCTCCAGGCCTTTCTGAAATCATCCTGTCGGTCATTTCTTACAGAACAATAATATTCCACAACATTCATATACCATAACGTACTCAGCTATTCTCCAACGGATGGGCATCCATTCATTTTCCAGTTTCTTGCCACTACAATAGAGGCTGCCACAAACATTTTTGCATATGTGGGTCCCTTTCCCTTCTTTAAGATCTCTTTGGGATACAGGAACAATAGAAACACTACTGGGTCAAGGATATGCACAGTTTGATAACTTTTTCAACATAGTTCCAAATCACTCTCCAGACTGGCTGGATGTATTCACAATTCCACCAACAATGTATCAGTGTCCCAGTTTTCCCATATCCTCTCCAACATTCGTCATTATCTTTTCCTGTCATCCTAGCCAATCTGAGAGGTGTGTTGTGGTATCTCAGAGTTGTTTTAATTTGTATTTCTCTGATTAATAATGATTTAGAGGACTTTCTCATATGATTAGAAATAATTTTAATTTCTTCATCTGAAAAGTGTTCAAATATTTTCACCATTTGTCAATTGGAGAATGGTTTGGATTCTTATAAATTTGAGTCAATTCTCTATATATTTTAGAAATGAGGCCTTTATCATAACCCGTAAATGTAAAAATGATTTCCCAATTTATTGCTTCCCTTCTGATCTTGTCTGCATTAGTTTTGTTTGTACAAAACCTTTTTAATTTAATAATCCCTGATGTATTTTTTTAAAAAAGAAATTCCTTATAATTCTTCTTTCCTTGAGTTTTGCTTCAATAATCAGTGCAAAAGCTTTAATGAAGAGTTTTCTTTTTAACAATACAGATGTCTGAAATAGGATATTTAAAGGAGTGATATGAAATAAATATGAAAAGGAAAGGATAAAGGGTTTTAAATACAATGTCAAGGTATTTGATCACAGAAGCAATAGAAAAATACTAAAAGTTTGGAGCAAGAGAATGACTTAGATAGATTTTGTTTTGAGAATATTTTAGATAGCTGTATGGAGAATGAATTGAAAAGGAAAGAATAGAGAAGTAGGGAAATCAATTTAGAAACTATTTTGATTTCTACATAGTTTTGATATTTCCCTATGATGAAAAGATATGGAAAAAGGAAAATAGAAGCATCAGGCTATTGCCCCAAAGTCACTTAATTTTTTTTGCAATGATTTTGAATTTAAATACAAAAAGGAAAAATTTCTATATATATGGTAGCACAACTCAAAAAGAGGATTCAATATGAAGCCATTAATCTCCATTTCATACTATTTACATTTTTTGAAAAACTAAGTAATAAATACTGCTAAAGCCACCCTGTTTTTCTATGCTTCCTTCTGAGTTTTTTTTGTCATCTGCTATGCATTTATTGTAGTTCATTCAATTTATTTTTCTAAAATAAGCTTTTTTATATTTTCTATTTCCCCTTCTGTTAATCTAGAAGTTTATATTTTTGTAAGTATTCTTCTACTTTAATTGACTGGTAAAATTTGTTGGCATATAGTTGTTCAAAATAACACCTCTCATTTTTAATAGCATGGATTTGGTTTTCTTTTCTCTTTTTAAAACTAACATTAACCAATGGTCTATTCATTTTATTAATTTTTATAAAACTAACTTCTTTTTTGTTAATTTAATTATTTTCTCATATTAAATTTTATTAATCTCACCCTAAATTTTTAGAATTTCCAATTTGGTACTTGGGGGTTTAAATTTATTCTTTTTCTAATTTTCTTTTTAAATTGCAAATCTAATTCACCAATCTTTCCTTCCTGTATTTTATGGATATAATCATTTTAAGATATTAAATTTTCTTCTGATTATGCATCCCTTAGGTTTTGGCATGCTGTCTCAGTATTGTCATTCTGTTTAATGAAATTATTGTTTTTATGATGTGTTCTTTAATCTACTTACTGTTTATTTCTTTTGATTAAATTTATTTTAGTTTTAACTTTGAGGTCTTGATTTCTGCCCTTGCTTTTTTTTTTTTTTTTTTTGCATCAGCTAAAGCATAATAGATTCTATTCTCACCTTTTATTTTTCCTCTCTCTGTATTTAATTTTAAAATATGTTTCTTGTAAACATTTATTATTGGATTCTAGTTTTAATTAATTCTGCTATCCATTTCCATTTTATGGGTGAGTTAATTCCATTTACATCCAAAGTTATGATTAATAATTGTATATTTATCTCCATGCTATTTTTCCTCACTGTATCCTTCTTTTTCTGTTTCTCACTCTTGTCTCTGTGTGTCTTTCTCCCTCCATCTCTTTCTCTCTCTTTTTATGCTATTCCACTTTAAAGGTCTAGTTTATTTCTAGCTATTGCTCCCCAATGCAAATCTTGTGAGAGGCCCTCCCTTATCCTCATCCCTTACTCTCCCATTTCTTGACCTGCACACCTTTCTAACAGTCTCTCCATTATTCTATTATCTTGCCCTCCTATTTCTTTGTAAGCTAATATTTTCATAGCCTTCTAGATATATATGCTATTTCATTTTTAGCCCAATTCTTATGAAAATAGAATTTTAGCATTTCCAACCTTCCATCTCCCTCTGCCTTTGCTGTAATAATTCTTATGTTATTACCCCATTGCATTATTTAATTGCTTCATTTTTACATCTCCCATCCCAATTATAGTTTTTAAGATCATCCTATCATGTTCAATTCAATTTTAAGCCTTCTATGCTCATTCAAAGTACCCAAATAATGATTAAATTCTTAAGAGTTACAGATAATGTTTTTTTTCCATATAAGTAGCAAGAAATTTGACCTAATCAAATCCTTACAATTGGTCTTTAATATTCACCTTCTTATGTTTCTCCTAAATCTTATAAGGCAAAATTTTCATTCAGTCCTGGTCTTTTTGTCAAAAATATCTGAAAATCTTTTAATTCATTAAATATCATTTTTTCCATTTAGTTTTGCTTAGTTTTGCTGGATTGCAAACCCAGATCCTTTGCTCTTTGGACTATAGTATACCATGTGAAGCTGCTAAATCTTGTGTTATCCTGACTGTGGATACAGTTTAAAATTGTTTTGGATTTTTTCTAATTGCTTATAATATTTTCATCTTGACCTAGGAGCTTTGAAATTTAGCTATTATAATGTTCCTTTGAGTTTTCATCTTGACATCTCTTTGAGGGGGTGACTGGTAGATTTTTTTCAATTTCCATTTTACCTTCTCATTATAAAAATTCAGGGAAATTTTCCTTAATAATTTATTGATATATAATATCTAGAGTTTAAAACAAAAACATTATGTTCACACACTCTAACAATTCTTATGTATGCTTTCTTTGATCTATTCTCTTGGTCAGTTATTTTTTAAATGAAATCTTTCACATTCTCTTCTTTCTTTCTTTTGATTTTGTCATATTATTTCTTGGTGTCTTACAATGTTATTAGTTTCTCCTTGTCCAGTTTTAATTTAAAGGTGTTATTTTCTTCAATAAATTTTGTATCTCTTTTGCCAGTTGTCTAACTTCCATAATTTTCTTGATTTTCTTGCATTACTTTTATTTTTATATCCCAGTTTTCCTTCAACCTCTTTTATTTGATTTTAAAAGTCCTTTTACAGCTCTTCCAAGAACTCTGTTTTGGACTTGTAGCCACTTGACATTTTTCTTTGAAGCTCATAGTCACTTTTTAAAGAGGGAAAGACCTCTTTTGAGTAACACTAGTTACTCAAATTTTGAGAATTTTTGAGAATTGTGAGGTGGTAAAATGGATAGAGTGCTAGGCCAGGAGTCAGAAAGACTCGATTTCCTAAATTCAAATCTGGGCTCACTACTTATTAGCTAAATGATCCTGGGCATGTCATTTAATCTTGTTTGCCTCAGTTTCCTCCTCTGTAAAATGAGTTAAAAAAGAAAACTAGAAACCACTCAAGTATCTTGAGCAAGAAAACCCCCAGTGAGATCATGAAGAATTGGACATGATTGAACAATAATAACAAAATACAGTGTCTTCTAAACTATGGCATATACCCACAGGGGCTGGTGATAGTAAAACTTGACAAATAAATGATCAAAATTATTGATTGTTTTCTAGTACCCCTTTTCCAAATAAATTTACTTTTTCCAAAAAAAATTACATTTAAATCACTTAGCAAAAATAATGCCAACACAGTGAGTTCACTCCAACAGACATTTAATGAAATACATAGGCAGACCTCAATTGTTTAGGTCTGGAGGGCTGCCATACACTAGAGTGAATACTCTTTCCCTAAAGAGAAGGGAAAAATGAATGGTAATGTTTGTTCAGTGTTTGCTGGTGCATTTGACTGGCTTCCATGTATGAACCTACAATGCAGTAGAGTGCTGTGATTACTTGCTGCTATAGCATACCAAAATAGGTCAAATTTGACCCATAAATATGTTGCAGTTAGCTCATGACATTAATAATTGGTTGTCCCACTATCTGATGAATATGGAAATGTATCAACTTCAAGTTGAACAATCTTTATGTGAAAGTTACAAATACTATATCTATTAAATTTATCAATGTCTTTCATTTGGGTAAATTCAGTATAATACACAGTTTAAAGAACAAACAAACTCACAACTTTACAAGTATGACAACTTTAAAAATGAAAATTACTTGAGAATATATGCATTTTACAATTTTTATTTAATTTGATCTTCACAGTAATTCTGGGAAGTAGGTGCTATTATTATTTTAGAGGTCAAGAAAATGAGGCAGAGACTAAGTAACATAGCCAGTATCTGAGGCTAGATTTGAATTCATGTCTTCCTGACTCAAGTTACAGTGCTCTCCAGTGGCCACCTACATGCTCCATAGGTGACAAATAATAAAATTGGGAAAAAAACACCCTAAATTTAAATTTAATTTTCTTAAATTTTTGTACCATCTCTAATTTTTTGAAAGTTTAATATTACCCCTTTGTGCTGGATAAATATGGTATTAGTTCAAAGAGAAGATCTGCAACTAGATCTCTACTGGTACAAGCAAATATAGTAAAGATAGTTTAAGGAGGAGAAATAGAAGCAAACAAAGTAAAAGCCCCAATCCAGAAAATATGATTCATAATATTTATATGAATAGATATTCATAATATTTATAATATATCATAATATGATAAATATTATCATAATATTTACAGGTACTAGAAATAAGTATTGTTTATGAAGAAGAAAAACTAATGATTTTTCTTTGTGTGAATGTAGCAGATAACATTTTCTTTTCTTTTTCTTTCTTTCTTTTTTCTTTTTGTTATTGTTGTTGTTATTGAGGCAATTGGGGTTAAGTGCCTTGCCCAGTCACACAGCCAAGACATTTGAGGTCAAATTTGAACTCAGGTCCTCCTGATTTCAGGCAGATAACAACATTTTAAAAGTGCATATGCAGAAAATATTGATAAGAAAAAAATTTTCAGGAGAAAATTAGATGTAATTAATGAGCAAAATAATTGGCTCCCTTGTATAAGGTTACTTAAAGATTACTAAGTGTAAAAAGCCTCATTCAATAGGAAAAACATTTAGCACTGTTCAGAGCTATTGAAATTGTTGAATTGATGCTTGGCAAATCATATGCAAAGCAGCTTTTAGAGGTTCCACTTGCAAAAAATACAGTGGGAAGCAGAATTGCCATATATTTAAAGTCTTTTCTAATCTTCTAATCAGAAGGATTAGAAAATCACTTAAGTGGAAAACTAAAATCTTCTTTTTTGCATTTTGAATGGATGAAGCAACATGTATTTTAAAAAGCTAATTTAATTATAATATAGTATAATAGATGGCTGAAAATAATGTTAGGTAAAATTTATTAATTTGCAAATCTATTGATAGCAATATCACACTGGAAGAAAATTTCAATATAATTTATAGACTTTTTAAAAGTGAAAAACTTATCCTATAGAATGATGGAGGGCCCTGCATTGAAGGAACTTAGTGTTATGATGAAATGTATGTTCATACGCCCTCGGACAAAAAGTACTCTCATTCTATTTGAGCACACTGTATTCCTCATAATAACTTTTATCAAGAAATAAGAGTGAGAAACTACATACAGTATTTCAAGTTATTACAAAAGTAATCAACTTTTAAAAAAAAAAAGTCCATTGAGAGGGAGGCCTGTTACAAAATTGTGTGGACCTGGGAAAAGGACATATCAAACCTGTAAATTGTGAGAGTCTTTTATTTGAGTGTATATTTTTGGAATTTTATCTAATAGCTGTTCTTATAATAGTACAAGTGTTTGGTTTTACTTTTTTCTTGGACAATTTAATTGTTACATTTTTAGACTGGGTTGACATCTGAAAATTGGACTTTTTTCCTGCATAGATTTCCAAATTAAAGGTCTCATCTTTACATCAGCTTAAGTGTCTCTTTTTAAGTTGGGATGGTACTATTTTTCTCTTTAGAAGTTGGGGTGTTTCTTTAAAAGGTATCCAGTTAATCTAGTCTAATGAAGGTGAGTAATAAGGAAAATGGTAGGGCACATAAGGTAGATCTTATGCGAAAGAAGACTATTTGGAGTGTACTACATTCAGGTTTTTCCAATTTTAAAAAGGAAAGAGAATAATAACTTCTGCTCAATCAGTTATTCTAAACATGGCTTTACTTTGCACCTGGCTTAAATCTCCATAATGCTTTTCTAGTAGATCCTCTCAACAACTTTTAGGTAGGAATATTATCATTGATTGTAGGATGAGAGAATCAACCACATTTCAACTTTCTATATAAACCTCTCAAACTGGAACCCTGTCTTATCCACTGATCCAATCTTCATCTCTCACCCCATAGTTTAACTTTAAATCATCTTCTACCCTTGAATCTCTTGCACATTAACATGTCACTATTCTTTTCTAAATACCAACTCTGTATCTGCCCTTTCCTTGTTTGCCTAAAGGCTGCTGCATACAGTTGGAGGGCATCCCACAATTCTGCTAGTTCCAGACAAATTTATGCTAACATTATCAAATGGGCCCTTATTGAGGCCTATTTTATTTCCTTTCTCTTTACAGATTGCTTTTCTACCAAACTTCTCACACTGTGATTTCAAACTTTTTTTTCTTTATAAGTCACTTCTATCACCTCATGTTTTTTTCCAACTCAACAGAAGATGAAAAAAAAAAATGGAGGTTATCCATTGTAAGCTTCCTTTCCTTCCCAATTTCACACTTCAGATTCATTCACCATTATCTTCTATTCTCTTCTCTGCTCCAGGCTCAAAGAAAAAGGGGGCTCATCCCTTTTCTCTCCATGATTTTTAATTTCTCCTGATGTACAAGTCCCTTCCCTACTACCTAAAAGTTGCCCAGGTCTTCTCCTCATACAATCACTATTTTCTTTCACTAAAACATTCCTGATCAACAGGTCATTCTTTCGTCTCCACCTGGATGTTTTATAGGTACTTCAAAGTCAACATGTACAAAACAGAATCCATCATTTTCCCTCCCTAATTCTACTCTTTCTGCTAATTTCTCTTTTTCTAGCATATCACTTGTCAATTGAATTCAGTTCACAAGTTAGATATCATCCTAGTTTCTTCTCTCTCCCTCACTCTCCATATTCAATCAGTTGCTAAATCCTGCCAATTCTACAGCTGCAAAAATTCCTGCATCCATTCCCTTCTTTCTATTCACATGGCTGTTGTTAGTTCAAGCCCTCATCAGCTGTTGCATGGATTATTGCTGTAATCTCTTAATTGGTTTTCCTGCCTTCCGGCTTTCCTCTCCTCACTCTATCCACCCCAGTCTTCTGAATTGATATTCTTAATGTGCACATCTGGACATGTTTATCCCTTGGGACTCTGGACTCTTCAAACCATGTTGCTTTAAGCAGATTCTCCCTCCTTTCCTTCTCCCTTTTATACAACATTTTCTTCCATTAGAATATAAGCTTCTTGATGGCAGCTTGCATTTTATCCCTTTGGCTTATCACAGTTCCTGGCACATAGTAAATATTTAGTAAACACTTTTCATTCATTCATTCATTCCTTCAAGAAGCTCTGATTTCCTATTGCCTCTAGGACAAAACACTTATTCCTCAGTTTGGCATATGAAACTCATCACTGGAAAACTTCAACCTATCGTTCTAGACTGGTCACTTATTCCTTGTCTCTCATTTTATATTCCAGACAAACTAAGCTACTTGCTGGAGTTGTGTCCTGAAGGTGTTATATAGTTATAAAATTAGGTAATTTCCTATACTTTCAGCCATTGAAGAGGGGAGGAAGGATCCTTTGAAACCAAAGACTCCAATTCACCTCATGTGGTTGGTTCTGGTCTGACTTATAAAATTTATTTTTAAAAAGTCTTAGGGATGCATGAAGTCAAGGTAAAATTCAAAAATTTTAGAGTTCAAAGGTTTATTAAAAACTTTCTTTGAATGTGTTTATTTTACACATATGACAACAAATTTCAAGCAGCTAAGTACATATCCAAATTCACCCAATTAGACAGATGTATTGACCCCCAAAATCCAGTGATATTTCTATATGAATTGTTGGGAATCTTTATCTTAGTCCATATCCTGAAAAGCAAGGATTCTCTTTCATATTATCCTATTTATAATACTTTGAAAAGAGGTAAGTATTAAGTTTGCAAATTTAGGGAGGAAAATCAAAACAAATTAGATAGAAAAAGAACAAAAAGATTTATTAGACGTCATCTCCTTTATTCAACTCTACATACAGAGTTGACTATACAACAGAGAGACCTTAATTGTAAGAGAAATGCAAAACTACTGGGTTCTTTCCTTTCCAAAAAAGATGACTCTCTGAACTCTCACATCATTTCCTATCCTACAGAATTTACTTGAATTTTTAATGTTTGTTTTGCACTCTTTAGAAATACTATATATCAAAGATTATAAACTGCTTTAAGATAGAGATTGTGTATAGGAGGGAAGACCTAACATTCAGAGAATTCCAGTCGTTAGATCTGTAAAGGAGTTGGAGAGAATTTAATACAACCTGTTCATTTTACACATGGGAAAACTAAGGAATTAGTTCAATGAAGTGACCTACCTAAGGTTCCTCAGATCATATATGTCAAGGGTTTCCTGCCTAAAACTGTAGCATTCTGTATCCAGAAGACAGCAGGAAGACAATGGGTACTGTAGTCAATGTGGTGAGCTGCAAAAGGGGAGAGTCGGGCTCACTTATCCTCATTGTTTTTCTGAAGCCCTGGAAATAGGTTACAATAGGAAACAATGGAACTATAAATTATAATGATAATCATAGCTAAGATTTATATGATGATGACTATGTGTCAGGCACTATTTGAAGCATTTTATAATTGTTGTCTCATTTGATTCTTAAAGCTTCCCTGGAAGGTGCTATCATTTTCCCCATTTTACAGATGAGTAAATTGAGGCAAATAGAAATTAGATGATTTGCCCAGCATCACCTAAATAATAAGTGTATGACTCTGGATTTGAACTCAAGCCTTCTTGATTCAAGGTCTAGCACTCTATTTTTTGCCACCTAACTGCCTCATAATATTTTGGGGTAAGATTCTTCATAAATTGAACAATCTTGAGAAATCCACTATGGACTTTGATCATCATGAGCTCAATGCTACAAAGATACTTGGGAAAGAGAAAGTCTTTTCAGTGAAGGCTCACCAGTCTGGTTTGAAATGGTGCACTGTATTCGTTATGAAACTGGGATTAGACATAGAGCCATATGAGTTTGTCTGAGAACTATGAAGCTGACTTCTTGTACAGGAACCAGAATTCCTCAGTTTTATTGGCAAACTACCTAAATACTCTTGCCCTTTTTCCATTAATACAAAATTAATGTATCAAATGTAAATTAAACTGAGAATAGTTTGCATTATCCATTCATTTGTTCCTTCAAGGAAAACAAGATGAGATATGCTATGGTATGGCAGGAAGAGTTCTAGACTTGGACCTTAAAAATCTTGTTGCAAAAGCAAGCATTGCCACTAACCAGCTGTGCAATCAGCTTTTCCTTTTCTGTCTACTGAAGATCTACACTATTTGCCTCAGTGAGGATCAGATTTTATGATGCTTGTCAAAATGCCTTGTACATGAAGAAGTACTGTCTAAATATAAAGATAAAAAATGATCTAAAGGAGTCCTAGTCAGAAAACCTAGGGTCTAGTTCAGCTCTGTCACTAACAAACTGCATGTCACTTAATTTCTCTTTTTGTTTTCATTTGTAAAATAGCAATGATACTTGTACTACAACTAGCCCATAAGATTATTAAGCAATCAGGCTGGAGGGAAGTATTAAAGGGTTTTGTGACTTCTTAGTCCCATATAAATATGAGCTATCCTAAAAATAGTAAAGGGCTGGGCATTCTCTAAATTCTTTGCTGACTCTTTGATGACACTTCATTTTGGCATTGAGGTGACCTTGGGTTCTCTAAGGCTATTCCAATAAAGTACATGTTTTGACAGGTTCCACCAAGCTAGAAATTCTTTGGGTATGGGGTCAGTGATGTACGGAATAGCTATTGTTTAAGAACCAGTATTAGTTAATCTGGGCAGGTTCAGCCCTAGGTTTCTTGCTGTTAGGGGAATAAGTTTTTCAGGTGAAAACAAAACTATAGAAGACAATTAATTTACTAAGGTATAAATGGAACCTAATTTGCTTCAATGTTATAGAATTTCTGAATTTCAGAGTTGGAAAAGTTGCTTAATAGAGATCTAGTATAATTCATGGCATCCCCATTTTTAACTCCCATTATAATGTATTTGACAAGTAGTCATCTATTATTTACTTGAAATATTCCAATGAGTGAAAATCCACCATTTTCCCAGTTGCTTCATTCTCCTTTTTGCATAGCTCTAATTATTGACTGTTGGGTTCCCTGTCTCCTTCTCCCCTGCTGCCTCCTTACACTACTGCCATCAAACCTAACAAGTCTAATCCCTCTTCCAAATGATAGCTCTTTAAATAATTATCATAATCATAATCATATCCAGCATTTATATAGCACTCCCTTCATTTGTTCTTTAAAGTAAAACAAGATGAGATATGCTATGGTATGGCAGGAAGAATTCTAGACTTGGACCTTAAAAATCTTGTTGCAAAAGCAAGCAATGCAACCAACTAGCTGTGCAATCGGCTTTTCCTTCTCTGTCCACTGATTTTGCAAAGTTTGCAAAGTGATTTATAAGATAGAGTTTTATTCTCATGACAACTTGAGTTAGGCGCTATTATTATCTTTATTTTACAGATGAGGAAACAAAGGCAGATAGAAGTTAAGGGACTTGCCTTGGGGTTTGTGCCTACATTTGAAATCAGGTTTTCCTGACTCTAGATTCAATGATCTATTCACTGATCCACCTTTTTTTTGTCACAAAGAACTAGATAACTTTAATGTTTTAAAATCTTTGTGATTTCAGAGAGATGGAGATTTCTTCTACAAATACAAATTTCACCCTTTCCATACCTTAATAGATATTTTCTGTTTTTCTCTTTAATTTATGGAATAAAACAAACATTTCCATAATATAGTATAATAAAAAGATAATTGCACATAAAACTACAAATTTACTATATATGACTTGCTATTCCTTTAAAATATACAACAAAGTTATCATGTATTTTTTCCCTTTTTTTTTTTTTTTTTTTTTTTTTTCTTCCTTCTCTTCCCACCCTGCAGCCTAGAGATGGCCACCATTAGATACAAATAAGTATATATTTATAAAATCATTTTATATATATTTCTATTTATCAGTTCTTTCTCTGGATGCAGATAGTATATTTCTTTATATGTCTTTTATGGCTAATTTGGGTATTTATAATAGTCAAAATGACCTATTTGTTACATCTTGAAGACAATTCTCAGATTCCCTGAACCTTCTCTTCTCTAAGCTGATCCTTGTAAGGTGTTGACTCAAAGACTTTTTGACATCCTGATTGCCTTTGATTAGATGACCTCCAGATTATAGACTTTCCTCCTAAACTGTGAGATCAAGATTGATGAAATATTCCAGATATGATCTGAGAGAGCACTGGCTCTGTACACTGGCATGTATCTAATCATCCTGTTGATGGTGACCACTTTTGACAAGCCACAATATCCCTGGGTTTTAGTTTCCTCACACATACAAGGAAGAGGTTGAACGATGTAGGTCCATGAACCTATGAAACAACAGGATTATCATGTCCTTATTCCTGGAAACCAAACCACTCAAGGTAGCCCAAGATTGCATTAATATTTTTTGGCTGCCACATCACAATGTTGACTTATATTGAGCTTGGAGTCCATTAAAACCCACAAAACTTTTTTCAGACAAATTACTTCTTAGAAGAATGAAGTAACATTTTTTATCATTATGCTTTAAATCAGCACTGGGACAATTCAGAATGGTGGCTTTTCCCACTCAGCACTGGATGGAAGGCTGTGTGGGTTGTCTTGTAACTTCACGGTAGAGTAAGCTCAGAGAGCCTGTGGTTCAGTCCTTCTGTTGGAGATCTAGCTTTTTTTTTTTTCCAGTCACAAGTGGAAACAAGTAAGATGAATTATTGGACTACCCTGCGGAGTGGGTTGAAAGTGTGCCAGCAGAAGGCCTGGTTTATAACATCAGGTGTACTTGTATACTTTGTAAGAGTCTTTCTACCAAGAAGCCCCAGGCACTCTTACATACCCTATTACCTCTGCATAGAATATTATTAACTTCAATTTGGGGAGGTAGAGTGGAAAGGGTGGGGGAAAGAGTGGAAAGGCAACCACATTAAGAAAAATCTGGAACAAATAATAAATTCTCCTGTGTTCTCAGAGATGGGATTTACTGAGAAGTGAAGGTGAAGGTGTGAGTAGACAGCTTTGGGAAGGGGGGCATCCAAGCTATAGGGCACAGAATAGGAATGCAATGGTTCCTTCACACCAAATTAGAGACAGGGGAGATCTCAGGGACTGACATTTTCAGTTTTTGAGGGAAAAAGTCTGTCTTAGGTCTCCAAATGTCATGGAAGCCTAGAATAACTGAACTTTGTGTCTGCTTATCAGGATGAGAAGGAGCCTGAAGCACTCTTTATGAAAGACTACCTTAGATTAATATTTCTAGAGCACAGCTCTGATGCTATTCCTTTCCTGTTCAAAAATATTCAATGACTTCCACTTGCCTACAAAATACATTCCAAATTCTTTTGCATGGCATTTAAGGCCCTTCATAATCTGAGTATAATTTATCTTTCTAATTTTGTATTTCAGTATTTCCCTCCACATATCTTACTCTCCAGCCTACTTACCCTTCAGTGAACATGTTCTAAACTTTAGAGAGTCCTTGCATTTACTCATATTGTTCCCTTAATTCTGGAATTTGTTCTCCCCACCACATATTGAAATAATTTCCATTATATAAGACTCAACTCCAGTAAGATTATTTTCATTAAGTCTTCCCTGATTTTTACATCTCCTTTTATTCATACCTCTTTTCTGCATTCCATTCCTTTCCAGCTAATATTTCTGACTCTGCATTTTCTCTACAATGCTAAACACCTTTTCACCTTGGAAGATCCCTTTACTTCTGAACTTCTCACATTATAAATACCCTTTTCACCTGTGGTGTCTTCTATCCAGTTTTCAAAGGGATTTCTTACTTTAGCTTAAAAATGTGACTAATTTGAAACCTTATGGCTAATAAGATATTTATGTCTAAGCGATTCTTTTGGTCTCTTGGATCATGACATATATGCAACCCACTATTCTGGTGGACTAAATTTAAAGTACTGTCCTCAGAGTCAAATAATCAGCTGCCTAAATAAAGAATGGAAACCTTCCTCTATCAAGATCAATCCAAAAATGGGTCTATGAACTATGAATTCATTCAGAGCAGGGATTTTGTTTTTTTTTCCTTTCTTTATATTTCTAGCTCTTAGTACAGTGTCTGACACAGAATAGGCACTTAATAAATGCTTGTTGTCTTGACCTGGGTTTGTTTAACCAGAAGTTTAAACCTGAAAGCTCAAGAAGAATTTGTCCATTGTCCTCAAGTATTTGTAGAGTATTTATAGAAGAGGTACTAGATTTATGCTATTTTCCTCGAGAGGGTAGAACCAAGAATAATGAGTAGAATTTGCAAAGAAATAGTTTTCAATTAAATGTCAGAAAAACAAAATAAAACAAAACAAAACTTCCTAAAAATTAGCACTAACCAGACATAGTATAGATGGTAATGAGGTGCTCCTCCTTCTAGCATATGCTAGATGACCATTTATCAGGTCATGCTGTGGGAAGGAATTTTTTCTGGGTATTAGTTGTATTTCATGTTCTCTGAGTTCCTACCTATTTCCAAATCAGGAATTTTGTACTCTGGCCATCCTCTTGATCATCTCTGTCTCATTGGAATTTTTAATTTGATCCTGGGACACCAGGTTCTGACATACTTTCTAGTAGTCTGCAGAACAGAGAATATAATTGCTATCTTCTACTCTGATTCAGTTTGGTAGTTTTGTTTTGTTTTGTTTTAGTTATGTTTAATTCTTTATGATCTATGAAAAGATGCTCCAAGTCATTATTAATCAGAGAAATGCAAATTAAGACAACTCTAAGATACCACTACACACCTGTCAGATTGGCTAAGATGACAGGAAAAAATAATGATGATTGTTGGAGGGGATGTGGGAAAACTGGGACATTGATGCATTGTTGGTGGAGTTGTGAACGAATCCAACCATTTTGGAGAGTAGTTTGGAATTATGCTCAAAAAGTTATCAAACTGTGCATACCCTTTGATCCAGCAGTGTTACTACTGGGATTATATCCCAAAAAGATTATAAAGAAGGGAAAGGGACCTGTATGTGCATGAATGTTTATGGCAGCCCTTTTTGTAGTGGCTAGAAACTGGAAACTGAATGGATGTCCATCAGTTGGAGAATGGCTGAATAAATTGTGGTATATGAATATTACGGAATATTACTGTTCTGTAAGAAATGACCAACAGGATGATTAGAAAGGCCTGGAGAGACTTACACGAACTGATGCTGAGTGAAATGAGCAGGACCAGGAGATCATTATATACTTCAACAACAATACTATATGATGACCAGTTCTGATGGACCAGGCCATCCTCAGCAACGAGATCAACCAAATCATTTCTAATGGAGCAGTAATGAACTGAACTAGCTATACCCAGAAAAAGAACTCTGGGAGATGACTAAAAACCATTACATTGAATTCCCAATCCCTATATTTATGCACACCTGCATTTTTGATTTCCTTCACAAGCTAATTGTACAATATTTCAGAGTCTGATTTTTTTTATACAGCAAAATAATGTTTTGGTCATGTATACTTATTGTGTATCTAATTTATATTTTAATGTATTTAACATCTACTGGTCATCCTGCCATCTAGGGGAGGGGTGGGGGGTAAGGGGTGAAAAATTGGAACAAGAGGTTTGGCAATTGTTAACGCTATAAAGTTACCCATGCCTATAACCTGTAAATAAAAGGCTATTAAATAAAAAAAAATTCTTTATGATCCCATTTGGGGTTTTCTTAGTAGAGATAGCAGAGTAGTTTGGCATTTCCTTTTCCAGTTCATTATATGCAGTTGGAAAAATAGAGGCAAACAGCATTAATTGACTTGCCCAGGATCATACAGCTAGCAAAGAGGAATTTTCCTCTGCTGTACTATTTAGGTGCACTGGCTAGACCATACCTTATCTTGCCCAGCATCAGATCATCACACTTTGTCCTGACTATTTCTAATCCATGTTGTCTTGCATGTACCCTCCTCTCATTCTTACTATCCTTTATGTGTTTTCTCTTCCCGTTAGAATATAAGCCCCTTGAGCAATTTGGAACTATTCTCAAAGGCTAATAAAATTATGCATACCCTTTGATTTAGCAGTATCTCTACTGAGCTTATATCCCAAACAGATCATGAAGGAGTGAAAGGGACCCACATGTGTCAAGATACTGGAAACTGAATGGGTGCCCATCAGTTGGAGAATGGATGAATAAGTTATGATATATGAATGTTATGGAATATTATTTTTCTATTAGAAATGATGAACAGACTGATTTCCAAAAAGCTTGGAAAGACTTATATTAACTGATACTGAATGAAACAAGTAAAGCCAAGAGAACATTGTTCACAATAACTGCTAGATTATGTGATGATCAACTGTGATGGACTTGGTTCTTCTCAATAATGAGGTGATTCAAGGTAAGTCCAGTAGACTTGGGATGGAAATTGCCATCTGTATCCAGAAAGAAGACTATGGAGATTGAACATGTATCAAAGTATAGTATTTTTTACCTTTTTGTTGTTGTTTGCTTGTTTTTTTCTATGGATGACTGGACTATTTAGGAATATGAGGATATATACTCCTAAATGAAGCTTGGACCACAACCCTTTGGGCCTGGAGAATGGATACAAGGAAGAGAGTTAGAGGACATACTAGTAATAAGTAATCAATAGGCACTATGTCAATATTTGAGTGATAGTGTGAAGGAGATGAAAAATGGAGTTGAAATACTAAATGGAATTGAAAAATTCTAGCACACTTGTACATATATTCACATACACACATACACATACATATATATATATATATACACATATATGAATATGTTGTAAATCCAGCATTTTAATTCCTTCTAGGATATGTTCAATCTTTGATATCAAACTTTTGATTATTATATCTCCTTCCCACTGACTGCCATCTATAATCTCTAAAGCAATGGGGATTGAACTGGGACTGGCTGCCTGACAACTACAATAAAGATAAATCACCTTCATATACTTCTTGAAAGTTTACTAACTATTTTCTTCCTAACAACACTGTGAGGCAGGTAGGTAAAATAAGTATTAGGTTGAACAGTTTTTGAAGTAGTCATTTCTATTTCATGGATTAATAGAAAGAGAATTGACTCTACCCCTCAAGTGTTACCTTGTGATTGGCTGGTTCCTTTCGGAACTCCCAATTTAAGAAGGTCAGTTCAAAGATATTTCATTTCTTTCTAGGATATACTGCTAACTCATCTCCACAGAACTTTTTCTAGACTGAGTGCCTTCCCAGCCCACTAGGGTCTAACTTTGTTTCTGGTTACATTTATATTCCCAGTGTCTAACACAAGGGGAAGTACTTCAGAAATACTTGTTGACTGACTGACTCTGGAGTCAGAGGTCTTAGATTCAAATACTGCCTCTGGTACTTATTACTTATGTGACCTCAAAGAAATGCTTTAATTTTCCAGAGTCCTGGTTTCCTTATCTGTAAAATTAAAGAGGTGCTTAATAGTTCTAAAGCTAGAATTCTGTGATTGAAATAGGGAAATTCCCAGTGTGGAAACTCCCTCTATCAAATCAAATTATCTGATTTGTTCATAACCTATGGTCCATATCCAGTATGTAACAGGAAGGAATTCAGTATAAAAGGGAATAAGAGTAAGATCCTCTGAGAAGGGAAAAGATGCTGAGGTTGATGGGCTGAGAAGCAGGTTTATGTCTCCGGTTTTGTACTCACTCAGGGGCATATGCTCACTGAATGAAGGGGTGGGTGATATAACATTCACTATTTAGTTCTCTCTTCTCTCTTCTCCTCTTCTCTTCCCTTTTTTGAATCCTTATAATTTCGATGCACATATGATACAATGCTACTATATTTATAAGAGTAGGCTGCTTCTTGGGGGAAGTATTACTATCCTAACTTTTCAGATGAGAAACCTGAATCTCAGAGATGTTAAATCACTTGCCTAGAGTCATACAGTGGCAACAATCCCCCTGATCTTCCTTTTTACTTCACTTTCTCTCCTCTCTCTCCATTGTGACCAGTCTAGTAGATGCCCTACAGATATCCTACAAGATTAGTGCAATAGTTACCTGACAGATGTCCTATCACTACATTCTCCACAGTCCATCCTTCAAATCACTGCCAAGCTAATTATGGCACTGCTCAAAAATCTTCATTGACCAACCATATATTTTACCAAGCACAATTCTCTCTTTTTTTTTTTTTTTAGTCTTTTCTCTTGTTATTATTCTCCATGCACTCCATAGTCCAGACAAACTAGATTTCACCTCATTTCCTGAACAGAACCCATGGTTTCTTATGTCTCAGCTTTTTCCCCTGTCGTTCCCAATTATACAATGTTCCCCTTTCTTGTTCTTTGTCTATTAAATTCTTACTTTTCTTTTAAAGACCAAATAAAATGTCACCCCTTCTATAAAACCTTCCTTGGTTCTCTTTGTCAGTAACAACTTTCCATCTTACATCTCACATAATGTCACTCTGAAACCTTTTAAAATGTACTTTGTTAAAGCTTTTACTGAACCATAATCCATTCACATGGATACTCCCTTCAAAAGCATGACTCCAGATTTATGTGACTCTTGTCCACATCTTCCCCTAAATCTTTCAAAGGTATCAACCAACATGCTGGTGGACCTCATCTTGATCAGGGTTCCTAACCTGGGAGCCATGGCTAGATTTCAGAGGGTGTATTCAGTTTGTCAATGATAATTGATCTACTGTTTATTATAGATCAGGCATTGTGCTAAGTATTGGGAATACAAATAATTCTGCCCTCAAGAAGCTTATATTATAATAGAGGGAGACAACACATAGTAGGAATCTAAAAAGGGGTAGTGGAAAGGAAGGTGCTGACTCTGGGATAAGAAGCAAAAATTAGCAGTATATCCTGGTGTGAACTGAGGAACTAATTTGCTTGAGAACTTTCCTTAAATGGAGATTCTGGGAAGAGTTATCTAATCAGAGTAAGGAGCATCAAGGATACTTCTGAGGTACCAAGTTCCAGGGATGAGGTATTTTCCAGAATCAGGAGATTTCTGAGGCAAAAATGAAAAAACCCAGAGTGTAGTTTGGTACATGAACTTGGACAAGACAAAATATAACTTCATTTTCAATAATCCCTAACTGAAGAGGAAGTCAATAAAGAAAGAAAGTCAATTGTCTTTTTAGGCAAACAATATCAGAATCTCTTTGTAGTTCAGAAGTAAACTATTCTTTCTCTATACCCCAAAGAAAAAATAATCCTTTGAGTATGAATCTATCCAGATGATTATACTTGGTATGGAAAGAGAAAATTAAACAAGCAGTCAGTTTACCTAGGTTCCAGCTTGGTCACTAACTAGAATGTATAACTTTGTGTTGGTGATTTAACTTATTTGCCCTAAAACTTCCTCCTCTGTAAAATGGGGAGATTGGATTAGATAATCTAAGTTTATTTCTCAATTTAATATTTTATGAAGGGGCAGCATAGTGGATAGAGTGGTGGGTCTATAGTCAGGGAGTTTCTTCTTTATGAGTTCAAATCTGGCTTTAGAAACTTACTCACCAATGTGACCTTGGGCAAGTCACTTCACCCTATTCATTTAAGTTTCCTCATCTGTAAAATGAGCTAGAGAAGGAAATGACAAACCACTCCATCATCTTTGCCAAGAAAACCCCAAATAGAGTCACAAAAAGTCATGACTGAACAAATGGGCAGTTGCCTGGTGCCTAGCAACTCTGCAAAACAGGGAGAAATACATGAAAGTTTTAGCCAGCACCACCAAGATAAAAACAAAATGATATGACCATTTCAGCCCCCTGCCTGCCCTTTCCTGCTCTACTTGTCCAAATGATGAAAAAAAAAGGTCCTTAATTGAATGTGTAATGGAACTTAATCCATACACCATGAGCAGCTGCTTTGGGGTGGATCTGTCCTACTGTCAAGATTGTGGAAAGGGAAAGTCTACAAAAAGAAAGTTGTCTGGTTTGGGATGACTCAGGTAGGGAGTAGTGTTCAATGGGATCTGAGATTGTTTTCAATTCCAAGAGACCCTGAGAGTTTAAGTGAGGATTATGGCAGACAGAATTTGACACCCACAAAATTCTTGCAGAAACCAACATTTGACCTGAGACCCTCACTCTGATTGGTTCTTGGGTAGATTTCACTTACTCATCCACCCACTGAACATTTATTGAATGCTTTTCTGAATACTGCTATTTTCTCTCCATTCCCCTGGGATCACAGGGTCATAGAAAATGAAAACTGGAAGGTATCCCGGAGATAAATCCTCTCATTTCACTGGGCCCCATGCAAGTCAACAAAAAATATAGCACAGTAGACATTTCAACCCAAGTCTGCTTATTTCACTCCGATGTTCTATCTTTTATATCATTCTCTATTATACATAATGCTGAGGGTAGACACAAAGATAAATACAACATAGATCCTGTCCTCTAAAAGCTTACAATCAGGATAAGATATGTGTAGATTTTAATATGCTATTAAAATATAATTAATATTTTAATCAAATGCTATTTT
Source organism: Sarcophilus harrisii (assembly GCF_902635505.1). Taxonomy (NCBI): domain Eukaryota; kingdom Metazoa; phylum Chordata; class Mammalia; order Dasyuromorphia; family Dasyuridae; genus Sarcophilus; species Sarcophilus harrisii. The sequence goes on from NC_045428.1 coordinate 468,451,474, forward strand.
TCCTGAAATCTTGCTTGGTCCCCAAAGTCCAAGATGATCTATTGATCATCTCATTCTATAACACTTTATTCTCCTTATATGCTTCTACAAATATTAGTGTTTTCTCTCCATCTTCCTGGGATCACAGCATGTAGCTAATTCCAGTAGCTGTAGAAAAAGCTATTCTAAGCACAGGAAATATTGAATCATAGTTAGAGGATCATAAATTTCAAAGGGCATCTAATTCAACCTCCTTATTTTACAGATGAGCTAACTGAGACCTAAGTGTTAAGTGATCTGTCAAAGATCACACTGGTAGTGAAGGGGTAGGACTTGAATTCATGTTCTTTGACTCCAAAGACACCCCTCTCACTATACCAAACACTTTCTCATGTAGGAAGAAAAAAGAATCACCAAAGGGAAAGTCCATCAGGAGAGAGGAAATGGAAAAACCAGAATCTTTCTTCCATTACCCAAGATGATAAAAGAAAAAAATACCTTTGCCTCCTAGCTGGTTTTGCAGGAGGAAGTTTGACATATGTTAGGTGTGGAGGAAGCTATGTACCTAGCTCATCAGGCTTACTAGGCGGCTGAATATATCCTTGTTAATGGACCTTCCTTCATGCAGAGGGAATCGTGGTATAATTGAAGGAAACCATTCTTTAGAAGAAAAAGAAATATTCACCCCAGCTAAGCAATTGAAAATTTTTTTGGACTTTCCTCCAGTCTTTTTCACTTTCTGGGGGCTTTTCCCCTCTTTCATACAATGGCTTTAGTGCTGAATGCCAAGGCAACTACATTTGGCTACGGTAGGCCTTTCATTTGCAGGTAATTAACTTGGCAGATATAACAGCATTTAACAACTACATTTTTTCCCTAAAAGGGAAGTGATTGCTTTAAAAAAAAAAAAAAAAAAAAAAAAAAAAGGTCAGCTATCACATTCCTTAGACACATTTTATGAGTTTTGTGGGTTATTTCCCCTTGCAGGCAGAGTTCATATTTGCATTATTCTTCTTCTGTTTGCAGATTTTGTTTATAATATTTGAGCAATCTCATTGTGCTTTTTAATAATATATCTTGCTCCCAAGAATTTTGACAGACAAATGAGATTGGGTTCATGAAGTCTTTTGATTTGACAGTTTACACTCTAGTCATAGAAATCCACAGCTTGTTAGAACTGGAGGAGATCTTAGAAATCATTGAGACTAATTCCCCATTTCACAGATTCATTTATTCATTCAACAGGTGTTATTAAATACATAATCCAGTCACTAAGCTGGGTAAACAGAGTGGTGAAGAAGCTAGATAATGGTGGATTGAAGCTCCCTATGTTTGTGAAGCTCCTGGAAAAACATTCAGTTTCTTCCTCTAGAAACAAAGAGTTGGGTTCCATAACGTTGAGACCCACCCCTCCAGTTCTAAATCTATGATCTTCTGATGAAATAAAAAGTCCCTGTTCTTGATGCGTTTGCATGGAGTTTGTAATGGACAGAGTCATGGATCTAGAGAGAAAGGACCTGGGTTTAAATACTTGCTATATGTCACTTACTAAATGTGTGACTTTGGATAGTCACTTAACCTCTTTGGACCTCAGCTTCTCCATTTATAAAATGATGGGGCTGGGCTTAATCATTTTTAAGGTTTCTTTCAGCTTTAAAGCTATGAATACAAAAAAGTCCTGAGAGAAAAGAATTCACTTAACTATGATATTGAATTTGGGTCTCCTAATTCCTATGCTAAGGCTTTTCCCACTAGACCATGTCCCATCACCCATTACTTAAAGAGTATTTAGGTGACTTGGGGGGGGGGGGGGGGGGGGGGGGGGGGGGTGTAGAATGATGGCCCTGAAGTCAGGAAGTCTCATCTTTTTGAGTTCAAATCTGATCTCAGATACTTCATAGCTGTATGATTCTAGGCAAATCACTTAATCCTTCTTGCCTCAGTTTCCTCCCCTATAAAACAAGTTGGAGAAAAAAATAGTGAACCATTACAGTATTTCTACCCAATGTAAAAAAAAAAAAAAGACCCAAATGGGGTCATGAAAAGTTGGACAGGACTAAAATAACTCAAGAATAAAAAGTACAACCACAGGGACAAGTATTTTTCTATTAAGGGATTGCCAGTAATAGCCACACATAAATGTAAGAAGCTTGTGGGGGTGGGGTGAGGAGCTTCCAATGCTATAAAATCTTCCAGTACTTCTGTGTGATCATGGCAATGGCTAATTCAATCAATGATAATAATAGACAACATTTCTATAGCACTTTAATGTTTGCAAAATGGTTTACATTACCATCAAATGTTTATTGATTGGCTATTTATTGATATCTGACATCAACTGAGTCTTACAACAACCCCATGAGATATAGGTACTATTATTATCCTCGTTTAACAAAAAGGAAGCCAAGATCTAAAGAGATTAAGTGATTTATCTAGGGTCAGAAAGCTGGTAAATGGCTGAGGAGGGATTTGAACCTAGCCAAAAGGTCAGGGCTGCTGGAACTCCACCCACATGAGAGAACATCCTTCTTCAGCACTAGTACAGCAACTAAGAGATCATCACTTAGAATTACTTCTTGGCCATCTTAAAAAAAAAAAAACTCACAAAAAACTTTACTACTATCTTGGAAGTCTAACTTTAGGGCCAGGTAAGCAATTGGATTATTCCTAAGCATTCTTATTTGTGAACATCTTTATTATTTCTTCCCCTCTACCCTCCTCATCCTTAAAACTGAGACTGCTGCAAAATTATAGTTTTAAAAAGTGCATCCTGTTTCCTTTTCTTGAGGCAGAGTAAATAAAATCTTTTGCACTTACATGAACTGATGCAGAGTGAAATGAGCAGAATCAGGCAACGTTGTACACAAAACATATTGTTTTTCTCATTAGCAGTTCAGTAAGAGATGCTTAATTAAGGGTTATTGATTTGATTCCAGTTCTTCCTACCTCCAAATGAATCACACTTTCTACTATAACACATTGCCATTCATAATAATAACAGCAATGGTGTGTGATAATAGGCTATGATAGGCTTAGCAATATGGTATCCAAGACAATTTCATTTGCTTTAGGGATGAAAATCCTATCCACATCCAAAGAAAGAGCTATGGAAACTGAATGCAGATTGAAGCATCCTATTTTCACTTTTTTGGTGGTGTTTTTTCTTTCTCATCATTTTCCTTTTTGTTCTGATTTTTCTTTCACAACATGACTTATGTGGAAATATATTTAAAATTATAATTTTATTTTATAACTTATTATAATTTAATAAAATTTTAAAAATTAAAATGAAAAATGTATATATGTAACCTAATTTGCTGTCTTGGGGAGATGGTGATAAGGGAGAGAGGGAAAAAAAATCAGAACACAAAATCTTACAAAAATGAATGTTGAAATTTATCCTTACATGTCATTAGGAAAAATTAAATCTATTAAGTGAAACAAATACAATCTTTTGATTGAACAAGAGGAATGAGAAACAGTTAATAATCCCTCACCACTCCCACCCTCAAAATGCAAAGAAAGATTGAGATTACAAGATGATCTCCCTAAAACAGAGCTGCCTTGATTAGGTTATACTCAAGTACCTCGACGTTAAGAAGTATCTTGGGAGGTGAAAAATCAAAATTCCACCACACACTCTCGGTAACATGCAATAGTATCCAGCAGAATATTTCTGTGGAGGCAATGTAGCAGCTATTACTTGATAAAAATTGTTCCTTGAGCCTTGTGGGCATTATAGATGGCTCAGTGGGTAGAGTCAGAATCAGAAAGACTTGATTTCAAATCCAACTTCAGTTGTGGGACCCTAAAGAAGATGTTTAAACTCTGCTTGCCTCAGTTTTCTTCATCTGTAAAATGGGATAATAATAGCATTATCTTGCAAGGTTGTTGTGAAGATCAAATGAGATATTTCTAAAAACACTTAGTAAAGTGCTTGGAATATGCAATCACTTATTTCATGCTTGTTTCCTTTCCCTTCCCTTTCCTTACTTGAACACTAGCACAACAAATTAGCTGTCATTTCATCAACTTTGATCAAATACATGTTAGCTATTTTATGGAGAAAAAAATCAATGATTACCACATGGAAGGAAGTTACTCTGGTCTTCTTAGAAGAGATTACCAATGACTGACTTATCCTAATTTAGGATACAATGACACCGGCTGCCTTTTTAGCACTCAAACAAGACACTCCTGTCCATCTCCTGTCTCTATGTACTTTTTCAATGAGTGTCCCAAATGCCTAAAATTCTCTTCTTCCTCACCTCTGTCTTCTGGCTCCCTGGCTTCCTTTAAATCAACAAGCATTTATTAAGCAATTATTATGAGCCAAGGACTGTGCAACGTGCTGGAAATACAAATACAAGTAAAAACAAAGTTGTTTCCCTGTCTTCAAGGAACTTCCGTTCTAATGGGTGAAGACAACACAGAAGTTGAAAAGAGTGTCAGGGCATGTTAAAGAAAGTCTAGGGACTCCGGATGGAGGTCTGGAAAGGAAAGAAGATTGAGCTAAAATCCTACTTTCTACAAGAAACCTTTTCTAGACTCTTTAATGTTAAAGCCTTCTGTCTGAGATTATCTTTATCACTATCTATTCATATATCAATATATGGACATATGTACATACACATATTGTATATAAACAAATACACATATATACATGAATATTCCAGTTCTTCCTTCCTCCAAATCCATTACTCTTTCCACTATAATACATTGCTATTCATAATAATAATAATAATTAGAATTAAAATTTATAAAGAGTTTAAAGTTTGCAAAGCAATTTACAAATATTATCCCATTTTATCCTCCCAACAAACTTTGGTGTTTAACTCTATTCTTACTCCCATTTTACAGGAAGAGACTAAGTGACTTGGCCAGGGTCACACAGGTAGGTGACCCTGAAAAAATATATGAGGCTGGATTTGAATTCTGATTTTTCAGATTCCAGTTATAGCACTATTTCCACTGAGGCATTCAGCTTCCTTTAAGTTCTTTTGATTCCTCCATAAACTGCCAAAATAATCAATTTGAGAAATTCAGTCTAGTTATTTCAACTGTCTTAGAAAAATAATTATTTAAAAGAAAAATACCTCACATTTATATAGCCCTTCCTTATGAAGAATTATTTACAAAATTTTAGGTGAATGCTGAAGGTAAATAAGGAGAAGTGGAGAAGGGGAAATGGTTACCAATTAGAGAGACAATATTTGTGGAATTTCAATAGTAACATTGTGTACTCAATGACTGTGCAGGGCCCTAGGACATGTATTTGGCCTTAAGCAAAACTGTTCACTGACCTGAACCTGAATCTGAATCCATAAAAATGGGGACTAGTAATAATAGGTGCCCTACCTGCTTCTCCAGGGGTCATTTAAGGACAAGGTACTGATGGAGTGATGCTTTGAAAGTCTGGGGTGAAAGGTACTTATCTAAGCTACAAAAAGTGATTGTACTTTAGTGAATTGCTTTTTGGCTCGGACTGGTTTGGATGTTTGTCCCTGGCAGGGTAGGTAGGTTTGGCATGGCAACCTCCCTGGGAGGTGGCAGTGGGGACAGAAACTCTTGAGGTCAGAGTTTCCCAAAGCTGGGCCCATGGATGGGCACCAATCCATGACCAATTGTTACCAGCCCACAAAACTTTCACTCCCAAAGATCTTTACTACAGAGCAGCAAAGGGGCACAGTGGCTAGAGCACTGAGGCTGGAGTTAGGAAAAGTAATTTTCCCAAGTTCAAATTTAGCTTCAGATGTATGTGAACCTGGGTAAGTCACTTAACCCTGTGCTCCTCAGTTCCTTTATCTGTAAAATAAGCTAGAGAGGGAAATGACAAATCACTTAAGTATCTTTGCCAAGAAAATACCAAAATGGGATCACAAAGAGTCTGAAATGACTATCCAACAGAATTTTGATCACTTAAAACCTATACACTTAAAAAACAGTAACAACAACTTGATCCTTTCTCCTTAGTAATAACAATAGTGGCAAAATAATAATAACTAACATTTGCATTGTACTTTTTACATTTTCTTCTATTTTTCATTTTTTAAAATTGTGACTGATCCTTGATGTCTCATTGAGTCATTCACTTCCATTTGTCCAATTCTAATTCTAATGAATTATATTCTGTTCAGTTAGCTTTTTTTTTTTTTTAACCTCCTTTTGCATTTGGCTATTTGTACTTTTAAAGGAGTTATTTTGTTCAGTGGATTTTTTTCCCCATTTTGCCAATTCTACTTTTTAAGGAATTGGGTTTTTTTTTTCCATTTTTGCCAAATTTAATTTTTAAGTTGTTTTCTTCAGTATATATTTTTTCTATTTCACCAAATTTATTTTTTAAGTTGTTTTCTTCCATATTTTTTTTTTCATTTCACCAAATTTATTTTTAAGGAGTTGTTTTCCTCAGTCAATATCCGTGCTTCTTTTTCCAAGCTTTTGGCGTTTTTCCCCAAACTATACTTGCATAGTACTTTAAGGATTGCATATATTATGTCATTTTATTCTCACATTGATTCAATCAGGAAGCAGATATTTTTATTCTCCTTTTTAAAAGATGTGGAAGCAGATTGAAAGAGGTTGTGAATTTCCTGGAGTCATCTAGTTAGGAAACATATGAAAGTGGATTTGAATTCAGGCCTTCCTGACCTCAAGTTCAGGGCCCTATCTACTACATTACTCTGCTACAATTTCTGTATAACTTTACAATTGCCCAAGAGCTCTTATACAGTAACTCATTTGATCTCTCTTCATTTTGGTCTCTCTCCCACTCCAAACCTTGTCTCCTGAGTAGCTTAAGGCTGCAGAGACTGATCTGCAGAGTAGAACTTAGATATTTGACCAGACTACACTATAGTTTGGTTTGGGAACTTCTGTTCTAGGTTCCTCCATCAATAGCAAAAGATGCTTCTAAAAAAGAATCTATGCTTTTATGAATTTCAGCAATCCAAAAATATTCCTTCCTTTCTACCACCATTTCTAATGCAGAATGGGTAAGGCTATACTTTTCACTTTTCACATGCCCTTTTTGGAATAATCATAGGTTCATAGATTTGGAGATGAAACAGATCTCAAAGCCTGTGTAAGTCCAACCCTCACTTTTTATTAATAAATTGAGACCCAGCAAGTTATATGGCTTGACCAGAATCACATAGCTAATAAATTTCTAAAGCAGATTTTGAACCGTCTAACCTAACTCTAAATTCAATGTTCATTCCTACTGTACCATTTATTAAACATCTACTATGTGTCAGGTATGGGGCAGCTAGGCGGTGCAGTGCATGTAGAGCTAATGCTGGGGTCAATAAGACTCATCCTCCTGAGTTCAAATCTGGCCTTAGACATTTAATAGCTGTGTGACCCTGGGTAGGTCAACTAAAATAGCAAGCCACTCCAGTGTCTCTGCCAAGAAAACCTCAAATGTAGTCACAAAGAGTCTGACATGACTGAAAACTGAATAGCAAATGCTTAACCCAGGTCATAATCTGCCCTTTTTGGGGAGAGGGCAGGGTATTTCCTCATTCTAAATAATGAAGAATTTTTACTAGTTGGGTTCAAGATATTCAAGACTTTACCTCTTAGGGGAAGTTTAGATAGATATATAGAGTTCAGTTGTGGGCACCATATTTTAGAAAAGATACATGAAAAGCAGGAGCATATTGAAAGGAAAGTATCCAAGACAGTTAGAAGGCTTATACCTATGATATTTGGGGATTCCTTCAAGGCCCTAAGGTGTTTAGCCTGGAGAAGAGAAGAATTAGGGAGGCTATGATCATTTGCCTTTAAATATTTAAAAGGTTCCCATGTGGAAATGAAGGAATTAGACTTATTTATCTGGGCTCCAGGGAGCAGAACTAAGACCAGTCAGAGGAACTAACCGAGAAGAAGAGTTCAACTCAGTGTATGAAAAATAAAAATTTCCAATCACAGTGGCTAAAAAACGAAATGGGTTGTAAGGGTCCTATTTCAGCTCAAACTTGCATAAACACTTGTTAACAATTCCATAGAGACTTTATGTAGAGAAGGAAATATTGGACAATGTAAACTGTAAGGAATCTGGTATGTCTATGATTTTGTGATTTTGTGTGACAGGATCCTAGATTTAAAACTGGAAGGACCTTTGAGATCATTTCCTAACACCCCAGTAGGTTAAAGGACTGACTAAGGTCACAGAGCTACTAAAAGCTAGATTTGAGATTTGAACCCAGTACCTATTGACTTTGCATCAGGACCCTTTCTTGGGCCATTAGCTTTCAATAACAGTCACTCAACAAATACTTGTATTGAGCTGAATTGTCACTTAGCCCCTGAAACAGAGGCACTTAAAAATGCTTTAATATGAGGCTAGTGGATTCATACTAAATCTCTGCACAGGTTTTCAAAGCCACAAGCAGAGCCCATTTGTGGACTTCTTCTCCACCCATGGTTACCCTGACTATCTCATCCATCACGGTCATACAGAGAAGTCTTGTCAATCTAAAAACAAGTCAACTCCACTGAACAAAAGCACAAAGGGTTGCCATTTTGATTTGATCCTCTGGCTGCTCGACACAAAGGCTCATTCAAAGGCTCTGTCACAGTTCTTGTGTTTTGTCAAGACTGATGAAGGCAAACCGATACACATCTTGTTTCCACTGGTTATGGATTCTAGATTATGAAGCAGCTATGGGATATTTTGAAACCCTTGTCCTATGGAGGCTGAGGAAGCCGAGAGGCAGACCAAGAAAGGCAAGGAGTTTTTGTGGAGTTAAGTATGAAAGATTTGGCAGAAACTCCAGACCTCAACAGGCAAGGAGCTCAGGTCAGCGAAGTCAACAAGAGCAGGAAGAACAAGCAGGGTTCAGTAGATTGGCAAAATGCAAGTCAGCAAGAGGAGCAACCTCAAGTTGGATATTGAACTCTGATCTTCAGGCAGAATTGTTGATCTTCTGTCTGGTTCCCCCTTCTGGGTTCAGGCTGCCCTGGCTTCTCAGAATTGATCTTGGTCAGAAAGGGATCAGAAGCTTTTAAAAACAGGTCACTCCTGCTATTAATTAAGTTAGGGACCAAGATGCTGGGATTACTCTATCTCTTTGTTGCTAAGCATGAGCTGTCTCATCTTAGGGGGTCACATAACCATAGATTTTTATGAGCTGAATCCACAATGTGACTTTTTTTTTATTTTGGTATCATGGAATCATAGAGGAATCATTGAACTTTATAGATACAGTGGAATGTAGAGAGGATCTAAGCCAATTTCCTCATTTGCAGAGGAGAAATAGGAAGTGGAGGGAATTTATATGGCTTGCCTACAGACACATGTACAACAGCTGGCAGAGCCCAAACTCAGAATTAGAGATCAAATCTTAGGGTTCTCAGGTCAGTCCTTTTACCTCTCCCCTCATGCTACTGGGTAATATTAATGCACCTCAACTCCCTCAATAAATGGAACCAAATTGAGAGATCAGTCTGAAATAGAGTCTGAATTGCAAAATTTTTTAAAAGAATTAAGCAGCATAGTTCATAAGGAACTGGCTTAGAGTGGGGAAAAAGCTGGGTTCAAATTTTCCCTTTGCCATTTACTTGCTATGTGACCCTCATCAAGTCATCATCTCTCAGCGTCCTAGACTTTCTAAGAATATAAATTTCAGTTGTTGTGCAGTCATTTCCATCTTGTACAGGTCTTTGTGACACCATTTGGGCTTTTCTTGGCAAAAATATTGAGTGGTTTTCCATTCCCTTCTCCAGTTATTTTACAGATGAGGAAAATGAGGTAAACTGGGTTAAATGACTTACTCAGGGTCACATAGGTAGGAAGTGCCTGAGGCTGGATTGGAATTCAGGGCTTCCTCAGTCCAAGTCTGACACTCCACCCACTGATCCATCTAGTGGACCCCTTAAATTGCAGTGACAGTGTCACTCTGCCTTGGTAGAGGGAGTTCTCTAGGCCAGTGAAAATGGGTTAGTCCCCTTCTCTCTAAAAGGAATGAAGCTTTATTAAGCAGAGTGACAGAAGAGTGCTGGACTTGATATTAAGAACCTCCATTTTAATCCCATCTTAGACATTTACTGGCTGTATCACCCTGGGCAAGTCTTTTAACATTTTTGAACCTCAATTTTCTCCCCTGTAAGATAAAAATGGTATCTACTTCATAGGATGATTATGAGGCTCAAATGAACTCTAATGCAGATAAGGTATTTTGAAAATCTTAAAACTCAGAGAAAATGAGAGAGACATTTTAAAAAAAATTTTTGTGACTTTCAAATACAAACAGTGATTGAAATGAATTTAAGAAGTGCTAAGAAAGTCCTTTTAGGAATTGCTTTATTTAACAGATACACATGATGTCATTAACATGAAAAATTTAAGTTGGTGCTTCTAAAGTGCTTCAGATCCTCCTTTATGAAAACTTGTTCCTTTATGTAGGTTAAACCTCCTTTGTAAATACTTAAAAAAACATTATTTACTTAGTAAACACATTTTTTATACAAAGTGAAAAAGTAAACTTCAGTCCAAGATGATTTCAAATTATAAATTCTCAATTAGTAGAGGGCAGCTAGGTGACAAGTAGATAGAGTAGCTGGCTTGGAATCAGGAAGAATTGAGTTTAAATCTGGTCTCAGACACTGACTAGCTATGTGAGCCTGGGCAAGTCACTTAACCCTGTTTACCTCAGTTTTCTCATCTCTATAATGAACTGGGGAAAGGAATGGAAAAGTACTCCAGTATCTTTGCCAAGAAAACCTGAAATTGGGTCACAAAAAGTCAGGCATGACTGAATAACAACAAATGATTATGAGATTTGACATTAGCCCCAAAATCAGGAATATGAATCAATTTATTATTATTTTTTTAAAAGTCATTTCAGAGATTGTTGATTTTTAGCAATGGATCTATTGTTTTTAACCAGCCAAAGTATAACTCCAAGGCATCTTCACAGTGGTCTTCATCAGTTATTATGGCCAAAGTAACAACATCACTTGATAGATCAGTTTTGTGTTTTTATTTCCAGAGACTAACACACAGTAGGTATTTAATAAGTGTTGATCAAGTGACCGACTTTTTGGTCATGAACTCTGAATTTAACTGGGCTTACCTTTTGATAGAAAAGTATAGTCTGTTTCTAGGTTCTTCCTTGAAGCCCTTCCAGTTTGGTACAACCTGCAAGAATTTGAATGTTTCTAACATTGAAGAACACAGACTTCATAGGTTTATTGATCTAGATTCTAGAGGCCATCTATTCCTATTTCTTCATATCAGAAGTAACAAACCTGAAGCCAGAGAGGTTAAGTCACAAGGTCCCACTGCCAAAAAGTATCAGGGGGCAGCCGATTTGAACCAATATTCTCTGACTAGAGAGCTACAATGCTTTTTACCACATGGACACTGCCTTTTTCTCTTGCCCTAGGTTACAATATAATAGGACTTTAATTTTTTAAAAAATTGTATAAAATATTCCAAAGACAAATAAGAATCATAATAATTTGAGGGCAGCTAAGTGGTTCAGTGAATAGAGCACCAGCCCTGCAATCAGGAGGACCTGAGTTCAAATCTGACCTCAGACACTTAATACTTCCTAGCTGTATGACCCTGGGCAAGTCACTTAACCCCAATTGCCTCAGCAAAACAGAGAGAGAGAGAGAGAGAGAGAGAGAATCATGATAATTTCTGTTCTTCATTTTTTTATTCAATATTTATCAAAGCACTAACTATGCACAGACACTGTGCCATACATATATAAAGACAAATAACATCTTATAATTACAAAGATTGGGTTTTCATATCTCTTATCTCATTTGATTCTTATGATTATCCCATGAGGAAGAAAGTTCTAGAATTATTGATACATTTTACAGAAGAGGAAACTGAGACTTAGAAAAGTTAAGCAATTTACTATTTCACATTATTCAGAAAGTTTCTCTCAATTAATGCAAATAATGGAGAGTTAAGTGCTTTCTCTGTGACACCCTTTGAAATAAGTTTATAAAACCCCTCCCCCTCTTTTCAGAAATGGGAGGACTATGAGTATAAAATACATCATACACTGTCTGACATACTTGTTTGCTCCAGCAGATTCCCCTCCCTCTTCTCCTTCCCTTATTCTTTTGTAATTTAAGACAGCTCACTAGGCCAAGGAGTAGGGAGGGATATATTCAGAAATAAAGTGATGTAACAACAATGTTAATCAACAAAAATAAGATTAAAAAAAAAAAAAGAAAGAAGACTGCTAACTTTGCAATTCGATAACCGGGTTTTTAGTCCTATAAAAATAACCTCAGGATCTCTTTCCTGGGGGACTCAATTCAAAGGATGAAGGTCTGCAAAGTTTCCGACATGTCACTGTTGTCCCAAATCAGCAGAAACTTGCCTGGGGTCAGACTTGCCAGAAATCATCCCCAGTGGCTCATCAGACCCCTGCTAGGTTAATGCTCCCGTGCTTTCCCTTCCAAGTGCAGACCCTTCAAGTCACAGACCATTTTTCATCAGCTAGTACAGTACAGTGATTATTGATTGAAAAAAGAAACCAGCCACCACAACAGGCCCCTAAACAATGACGCCCGGAGGCCTACCAGAACAGGCTCCCTCTTAAGTTTGCTTTGTATCTTTGCTCTGACCTCTTTATCTCCTCCCGGACTCTCCCGCTCTGTGCTGTTTCTCTTTAGACTACAAAAACACACACAGGCACACAAAACCCTGCTTTGGCTCCCCTAGAGCTTAGTGGGAAACAAGCCGGTGCCTGAGGGGGGATTACCGATGGCTGAGGCAGGAAACCATGAGATCAGGAAATAAAGGCAAAGCACGATCCGGGGGCCACCAGCTTTTTGCCTTTTACACCTTCCAGATGGCTCAGAGATCCCCTTTCAGTTCTTGCTTATGAGGCGTGCTCAGAACTGTGCCAGTCTTATGGCTAACCATCCACATGGTAAATCCATGGTACCTAAGAAGGCATTCTTATTTCCCCCAAAATGACTCCCACTTTCATGTTTAAATCTGAAATCCTATTCTCAGAAATTTATTTCTTTTGTAGGGGTTCTTAACTTGGGACCCCGGACCTGATTTTTAAAAATCTCCCTTGTAATTCTGTTATTTTCTTTACATCTCCTTTGTAATCCCATAATTTTATTTAAAATTTTAATTTTAAAACAGCTAAACACGTTATTCTGAGAAACTTCAATCAGCTTTGCCAAAGGTGTCTATGACACAAAAAGTTAAGAAGCTCTACTTTGGAGTAAGGGTCAAATCCCGACAATACTGGAAATGCAATAAGAGGATAGAAATTTAAATTCTGATTGAATCAGAATTTATCTGTCTTTTGTCTTTTGTAAAATGTTAGGGGCCACAGTGGATGGAGAGCCAGGCCAGGACTCAGGAAGACTCACCTTCCTGTATTCAAATGTTCAAATTTCAGATACTTCTAGCCCTACTTCTTAACCCTATTTGCCTCAGTTTTGTCATCTATAAAATGAACTGGAGAGAAAAATGCAAACCACTCCAGTATATTTTCCAAGAAAATCTCAAATGAGATCATGAAGAGTCAAATAGACTGAATAACAAAATAAGAAAGCTGGAGTAAGTTTCTCAAAGGCATCTTCTAGCTTTAAATGAGAGAGCTTATTTAAAATACTAATCCTTTTAGGAGAGTTAACAACTTCATGCTCCGTAACTTGCTCAGTCCCCAAATAGTGGGCTGCCAAGCTGAGATTCAAACTCGGGCCCTCCTAAGTCACTATATCCCAGCAGGTCAGCATGAGGGAGTTTCACATGCTTTTTTGAAATCTGTGTTAGGGGCAGAGATTCCATTGGGCCATAAGGGATGACAAGCTGTCACTAAGGGAAAATGGGTCCGTGAGAGCATAGACAAGGGAACTTTGTAGACAGACTCCATTCTTTTCTGGGAGGACTTTACGGTCTAGTGAAAAGATCACTGGAATAGCTTCAGCTGCATGACCCTAGGCAAGTAGTTCTATATCTCTGAAGTTCAATTTCCTCATCTGTAAAATGGGGACAGTAACCTCTGCTAGCATCCCAGAGTAGCTGGAAGAAATCAAAGAGGCAATGAATATGAAAGAACTGTGCAGTTAGCACAGAGCTAGTAGGAAAGGGATTCTCATTCCTTTGATCTTATGGTGAATACCTTGGAGCTTCCATGCCCTGAATAGCATCAGACCAGCATTAAAGGCCCCCCATCCCCTGGGCAGCATCAGACCAGCACTAAAGGGCCCCTATCCCCTGGGTAGCATCAGACCAGCATTAAAGGGCTCCCATCCCCTGGGTAGCATCAGACCAGCACTGAAGGGCCCCCATCCCCTGGATAGCATCAGGCCAGCACTGAAGGGCCCCCATCCCCTGGGTAGCATCAAACCAGCACTGAAGGGCCCCCATCCCCTGGGTAGCATCAAACCAGCACTGAAGGGCCCCCATCCCCTGGGTAGCATCAGACCAGCATTAAAGGGCCCTCCCATCCCCTGGGTAGCATCAGACCAGCACTGATGGGCCCCCATCCCCTAGATAGCATCAGACCAGCATTGAAGGGCTCCCATCCCTGGGTAGCATCAGACCAGCACTGAAGGCCCCCCATCCCCTGGGTAGCATCAGATCAGCACTGAAGGGCCCCCATCCCCTGGGTAGCATCAGACCAGCATTGAAATGGGGAAAACCTGAACAGATTCTCAATGTATGGGAAGGGTGTTTGAGTTCCTAGGAGGAAGGACATAGCTTCACACCTGGTTTGTGGCTTTTAGTTGTGGTGACACCTTAGAGTTTTTGGGAACAAGGCACGGAGAGGGAAGGGTGAGAAATGGGGAGGGAGGGTGTCAGTCTATATCTCTAAATAGTTCCTTCCTTTCCTCACCATTCAGAACTATTCCAAAGTAACTGTTCTCCCTTCCCCCAGAGTCTCCTAAGTTGTGTCCTGGTCCTGCTTCCTTACCCACCAGAAGGCTGGGAGTGAGGTGGGCCCCTAAGTCACACTCAGCATTTCTGAGAGAGTAAATAGACCAAATGAAGGCCTTTCTATCTGATGAAAAGGGTCTCTCCCAATCCTGTCGTGTTTGGTGAGTTTTTGTTCATCCCATTCTGATACAGGCCTGTGTAAGGTCAACGACTCCTTTAAAAATAAGGAAAACATGGAAACATGCCCAGTTTCTATCCTGCTGACAGTGCAGTTCTCTGTAGCTGGCCCACAGTTCACTGCTGAAGCCCTTGCAGTGATTGTTCACAAAGGTCTGCAATCTATTATGCTAAGGTTGACTGCTACATTCAAATGTAAAAACAGATCCTTGGATCAACAGTCTGTAAAAAGCCAAGAAAAATGTGGTAGGGTCCTTTACTCACTGGAGCAGAGAAAATGACAAAAAGAGGCTTCCTCTGCACGTACACAGAACAGTACATGTTCCTTTTTCAGAGGACCTTGCAAAGAAACATCTCTGCCATTTTCCTAGTGCGAGACATTTTCCATAACTACACACTCATTTTGTAGCTGAGAAAGCCGTGGAATGGACTAGCAAGGCATTCACTCATGGCACTGGGAGTCATTCTTAGAGTCATCTTTTCTATTCAGTTCAATTCAGTGCAGTTCAATTTAGTTCAATTCAGAACAATTCAGTTCAATAATCATTTAAAGGCCAGCTAGACATTTTGTTAGCTTGTGGGGAATACATAAATAAAGTTGAAACACTAACTACCCCTCCAAAAAAGCTCCCATTTTATGGAGAAACAAAATATATGAGGAGATAAATATATGCAAAATAGACACAGAGTCCAAATTATATTATACAAAATTTTTTGGTAATGGTAATCAGGAATATCAACTCCTAGGAAATCTAGAAAGACCTTATATAGGAGATGGCATTTGAGCTAAACCTTGAGCTCCCTCTGAATTAGGGATTCCAGAGGTCAGAGGTAAGTGGAGGGAGCATTTTGGTCTGGGGAGAAATCCTGAGAAAAAGCAGGGAGATAGAAGAAGGGATAGCATGGAAGAGGAACATCCAGAAAGTCTCTTTAGTTGGAATATAAAGCCATTGTTTTACCATTATAACATGAAATCCAGACAGAAAAGATATTACTTAAGTAGGGTCATTTAAGATATTTGCAATTTTGAAATAGCAACAAAAAAATCCCACTGTCGCCATCTCAACTTGTTCAGACATTGAAAAGCATGAACAATGTGGGGAATGGCTGAATAACCAGTTTTAATTTGTTTTCCTGAACTCTCTGTTCTGCACTGGGGGTCTTGGGTGCCACATTGGCATTAGTAATGCATGCTCGTTCTCTCCCTCTAGGGAGTTGCCAAATTGCTGTTAATATTCTGCTTGCTTCATTTGTTCACCTATTGGCAATTACCTAGCTGAGATCATTGTTTTTCCCCTTTCTTTATTTTTAGCACAGTGCAGTAATTTTCAGCAGGCTGGTGATCAGAGCTGCAATCTCTGCTTTTTCTGAGTTTAAGAAGTCTTACTTTAGTTAATTGTGTCAAAGTCACTTTAATTGGTTAAATAGAAAGGCTATACATACCCTGTTGTCTTGTGAATAGTCCCTTTTGACTGAACCCAAAGTGGACTCACACCTGTACACACACACACACACACACACACACACTACATACACATGTGTATAAAATTTTCTCTTAAATGCTCATGTATTGCTCTGTCTACACATGTTAACTGCTCCCTTATTTAATATGGATCCAGATAAAGTAAATAAATATTGGTTGCCGAATCCTGGTCTGGGATATGATCTTTGGAGCCATTCAGACTTTTCCAGCCCTTGGCCTGGGTGGGTCAGCAGGCTGTGGACACAGTTTCCAGGTCCACTCTCAGGAAGGGAGAGTATCCAGGAAGGGAGGAAGTGATAGCCAGATTCTGAGTTCTCCTTTGGACTCTCCCATAAATATTCTTTGGGACAGAGCATTAGTTAGTTCAGTTCTTTCAAATCCATGGTTTTGCTACTGGAACAAATTCTAGTGAAAGCACGATTCCCAAGGAAATATTAAACTATTAACGAGAATAAATTTAAGTTGTTTGTTGAAGATAATAGTATTTATGGATCAAGTTATAGGGATGCAGAAGGTTTTATTGTGACAGCGCCCTAAAAATTAGGACATCAATTACTTCTCAAACACTGAATTGGGTCACAGAGGAAGGCTGTATACAATGTTCTCTTTGTCAGCTGTCTTGCTGTGCTTTGTAGAACCTTCACTTTGTTTGATGGAGACCAAACTTAATTTCTGGAAAGGTGACTTAATCTACCAGGGTCTGTATAACTAATTGTTCTGCATGAATTCACTGCTGGAATATAGGATTCTTAAGTATGTTGCCTAGATTGCAATACTGCTTCATAGGCTAGCAGAATGGGGACTGATTACAGTAGAGTCTAAGTGTTGAATTAACTGTAATACTTATATCATACCATTTGTCTAAGGTTTAGGGATGGGGAATATCATTAACAGCACAGGAGGAGGGTTAGGTTTTCATTCCTGAAAGATGTATCTTTACAAAGATCAGAAGATAAAGTTCCTAACTGAGCTCAAAGCCTGGAATACAAGATACAATTCTTGGTTAAATCCTATTGAAGAGGAGTGTTGTGATTCCCTAGTAGAAAATGGACTTTGTTTGAGAGTCTTTAATGGAGGGGACTTAAGAAAGAACATTCCAATAATCAGGGTTCTTATGTAGCAGACTGGTCTAATTGGAGAGTGATTCCTCTATTACCAAAAATTTTCAAGCATAAGATGAATGACCACTTGTCAAGACTACTGTAGAGGGAATTCATACTTTAGAAGAGGTTTGGCCTAGAAAATTGTCAATGTTCTTTATAACCCTAAGATTCTATAATTTTGCAAAGCATACCTATAATAATGAGATTAGTACTGCTACTCAGTTCTCATTCATTTAACATGAATTGGGATGTTCATGCATATATAAAAGACTTTAAATGGCCTTGACTGAGGTTGATTTACTTGAATTGGGGAAAAAATAATCCTCTTCTCTGATCTTTCTCTAAATAAAAGACCCTTAGCTCAAAATATCCTTAAATCTTTTTCATGGCTGGTCATGATATACAGTTTAGGAGTAAGGAAAGAAAAACCCAAAGCTTGAAGATACCTAAGAAAGTCTCTTGCCTATATATAATTCATATTTTCTTTGAGAAGAGAGTTGGAAGGCTCTGGATATAATAAATACCACATAACATCGTAAAAACTGAAATAGATTATATTTGGACAGGAAATAATGGTTAGTTATGTGGAAGCCATTTCTATACCAGCTGTCTATGTACAATTGGACCATCAACTTGTTAGAGCAAAAATCAAAATTAATAGCAAATTAAGAAATAGATTAAAACAGAATATGAATATAGTAGAGACTCTTGAAAGATGATCTAGTTAAATAAGCTATTGAAAGAGAAAAATGGGAAATGGATTAAAAAACAGAAATTTAAATTATTACTATTTCCTAAGGAAATTTAATTTGAAACAAAAACTATTTAGGGAGAATATATTTGATCTCTTGGCCAAATGAAAAGATAGAGCAATCAATGCTGGCACATAGTTTAGAATATAGCCTTATAAACATCTTATAGAGGAAAAAAATAGAGGATTATAAGTATTATCACATACAATGGTATTGAGTCATCCTTCAGTTATGTCTGATTCTACATTACTCTATTTGGGGTTTTCTTGGCAGAGATTCTGGAATAGTTTTCATTTCATCCTCCTTTACATGTGAGGAACAGAGGCAAATGGGGTTAAGTCACTTACCCAAGGACACATAGCTAGTAAGTGCTTGAGATCAGATTTGAAGTTACCAAGAGGAGACTTCCTGACTCCGGGTCTAGCAGTCTTTACAACCCAGCTGTCCCTTCACATGATAGCAAAAATCAATTTATAGAAATATTAATGGCAATCCAAATAAGCCATATTATCTCAAAATTTTAAATATAAAAAAATTTAAAGATGAAATGGAAACATGAAAAATGTAAAAGAGTGATAAAGATATACATAACAATCTCTTTTTTTCTCCTATTAATGTCACTGCAGCCACCACATTTAGAAATAGCCCTAAAGAAAACAAAGAAGAAAGTTTCTACCATCTTATATCCTTGACATTGTCAAATAGGTCATCATTTAAAAATGATATGATTGTATCAGTGCAAATGACAATAAAGAAGCTGCATTATCATCTGCTTTGTACCTGTCCCTAAGGATCATGAGACCTTCCCATGTGACTTATTACTATATATAAATCTCTCCTGTTAGAAGGTGAACTCCTAGAAAAATGGGACTTATCTTACTTTTCAATGTGTATTTCCACTATTTAGCTTCTTGTTCCTGCATCTTCCTTCTACTTTTCCTATTCCATCATCTTCCCCAATTACAATGTGAATTCTTTGAAGGCAGACATTGTCTTTCTTTTTGCTTATATTTGTACCCCCCAGTACTAGCACTGTGACTGGCCCACCATAAGAATTCAATAAATGTTAAATGACTTGATTGGACTTGAGCTGTATGAAGTGATAATGAATTAAATGAGTAGAACCAGGAGAATCAATTATATTATAGCTATATATTATGTATAATAATTATGCATACATATGCACATATTTGTTTTCATGTTGTTTCCTCTACTAGATTATAAGCAATTTGAAAACAGAGATTGTCTTTTGCCTCTTTTTGTAGTCTCAGTTCTTAGCATGGTGCCTGATATGTAGCAGGTACTTCCTAAATATTGATTGAATGAGGGAGATATTGTTATTATTCCTATTTTACAGTTGAGGAAGCCAAAGTAGGCAGACATCAAGTGATTTGCTTTGAGTCCCCCACTAGTGCCTCAGGCTAGATTTGAACTCCGATTTTTCTAACTCAAAGCCCAGTGCTCTAGCCACTGCACTACTTATTATTAAATACTTAAAGCCAAGATAAGTTATCTATAGAATAGAGATTTTTGATTTCATGCATAAGCCTTTTATTCTTGTTCTATTTTTCATATGGAAATGCTTGTTTTATTTGGTATTTATTAAGTTCAGTATTTTTTTTAATTGAATTAAAAAATGAGGAAATTGAACCTGATGGCCTCTAATATCCTTTCTGGCTCATATCTATGGTCCTGTGTTTTTGTATCTTGGACAGATACTGGGGAGGAACAATGAACTGGGCCTAGAATCTAACAGGATGAACAAAATGGGATGGATTGCCTTTGGAAATTTTTACAGTGCTTTAATGACCCCAAGCTACTTCCTGAAACAAAACTCCATCCTTTTGAAGCGGTTATTCTTCCAGTAATGCCATATGGCTAGAAATCATAGAATACCAGCCTATAAAGATTTAAAGTTGCAGGTCACCCAAAAATACAATGGAAGGCACATAGTAGGCTGTGTAGGCTGCAATATGTTGCCAGTGAAGAGTGGGGAAGAAAATGAAAGAGAAAAAAGGACACAAAGAATGCTAGACTCCTTAGCATGCTGGGTGGGCCATTGTGGAGGATTTAAAGTAGGACAGGGATAAGGATCTCATAAGATAAAAAGATATGTATAGATTTTGATCTTCATCCTTGGAGAGAGTACCTTGTAGAAGAACTCACATATCAAATTATGTAAGCAAAACAAACAAACAAACAAAACTTTTCCTTTCTGGGTGAACCAGAGAAACTCCATGTAACAGGCTCATTAATATTGGTCAGATGACTTTTCTTCTTCCTTCTTACCTTTCTTTCTTCCTTCATTTGTTTACTTATCTATTTATCTATCCTAGTGGCTAATTTCAAGAGATAACCTTTTATTGTAGACCTCACTAAATTTAGGGGTTCTGGGTCAGAACTAATCTACAAAAAGATCACCTCGAGTTGGGTCTCCTGTTACTATAAGGACTATAGCGAGGACTATGACTGTGACCTTGATACTCTCCATCAATGACTGGAGAAGGACCTCATGAACATCAGAATTTCAGAAGACTTTCCAACTTTGTATTAATATCTTACAAGTATCATATATTGTATTTAATTTATACTTTAACATATTTAACATGTATTGGTCAACCTGCCATCTGGGGGAAGGGATGGGAGGAAGGAGGGAAAAAGTTGGAACAAAAGGATTTGCAACTTTGTCAATGCTGAAAAATTACCTATGCATATATCTTGTAAATAAAAAGTTATAATAATAAAAAAAAAAGAAAAAATATTTTACAAGTATCCTTGCAACAGCTAATCTGTATCATGCTAATCTGATGAATGTCTACATTGATGTTCAAGGACAGATTGGACAGATTTACATCTCTACAATGGACCCAGCAAAGAAGGAAAAAAAAACTACACTATGTCTAAAGAGAAAATATTTCATGACGAGGAAGAAAAATCTTCCAGTAACAAGGAGTTGAAAATTACCCCTTTGCCATGTGTATTCTCTAAGTTTAAATGCACTTACTTGTGGGTTCTTAATGTAATTTGTGAACATATATGCCACAGTATTTTTTTTCTTTTTTTTTTTTTTCTGAGGCAATTGAGGTTAAGTGACTTGTTCAAGGTCACACAGCTAGGAAGTGTCAAGTGTCTGAGGCCAGATTTGACTCAGGTCCTCCTGACTTCAGGGCTGGTACTCTATCCATTGCACCACCTAGCTGCCCCACCACAGTCTTTTGAAAGGAGAGTGAAAGGGAGTAGGGTGGAGGTGGAGATGGAGAAAGCTTGTCCAACTATTTTCACAATATTACCTTAGTAAATACTCTTTTCTAAAAGCTGGATGACTAAATGGTTCTCAACTGATAATCATGCCAGAAGAATACCAGTTGGGGCTCCTGAACTACAGTACTTGAAAAACAACCACCAACTCCTCAGGGCTACCTCTAAATCATTGATTCTTGAGACTCAATTTATCATTTTAAGTGAATGTTATAAACATATTAGGAATCAAATTCTGTTATTTGTTCAATTTCAGACCCATTCCCCAGCATGGTTTTTAGTTGCTGCTATCTTCCCTTTCCAGTATGAAGGCATGAATGAAAGTGGTAGGAGGAGATGGTAATACTTAAAAGTCTCCTGGAATTTTCTTACAGATTTTTTTCCTGTAATTTATTTTCTCTGGAAAGACTCTGCTTCTGTCTTAGAAATCACCATTTTCATAAATACATGGTCTTTGCATACATATCTGCTTCCATCACCTCCCTGACCCTTCCTAGCCTATTTTTCTCCTGTTCTTCCCTCCCCACTCATCTCCCTTCCATACTTTTGTCCTTTTAACCAAAGCCATTTTTAAAAATTCTAGCACTGGGCAGTTTACAACCTGTTTGAGCAGAGGCAGAAAAGGCAAAGAGGAAAGCTGGTAGATGGCTTTGCCATCAACTTGTATTCTGACTTAAGGGCAAGTCAGAACTTTTCCATCCTTCCATTTCCTAATCTCCATCCCAAAGATCATGTTGCTGATTTACTGTAGAGCTTTGGTGAAGAAATTCCTATAAAAACCACCAGTAAAGTTTCTCACAATTCCAAAGTGTCAGTTCTGTGCAACAATCCATCTGTGGAACACACCTGCTTCATCAAGCCAGGGTTAGGGGCTGGCAGCTCTCTCTCTCTCACTCACGAGGCCAGTTCTAGGACTGGGAGAGCCTTCTAATAGTTTGGGGCATGTGCCACTGGCCGAGCTAGGAATGGGCAGAAGGTCAAGAAACCAGGTAGAATTGGTAGAGTAAGCAGCAATCTGATATCAGAGTAATCCTAGCTCAGAAATCACTTACTGGGAGGGATCTCAGTAGCCATATAGTTCTTGTTCTATAAATGAGGTAATTGAGGCACAAAGAGGTTGAGTGATTTGCCCACAGAAAATCACACACAGAGTGTCTGAGATCAGATTAAGTGACTTGCCCACAGTCACACAAGTAATAAGTATCCGAGACTGGATTTGAACTCAGGTCTTCTATACCCCAGACCCAGTGCTTTGTACACTATGGTACCACCTAGTTGTCTCATTTAGGACTTAGAGTAGATCATCCAGTTCTTCCAAAGCTCGGCTTGCCAGCTCCTGGATGTGACTCAGCTTGTAATTGTCCAAGTTAAAGAAGAAGCCCAGAAATGAGCCCAGTATTTCTGCCCAGTGGCAGAAACAGTGAATTCCTTATTGTGTACACGACGCCTAATCTAACAGGAGCTGTTTGGCTGCTGTGTCACACTGTCAAGCCATACTGACTGCAGTGCACTAACATCCTCATATCCCTTTTTATAGGATCTATTGCCTAATCATGTCTTCCTTATCTTTGAGCCCAAAGTTAAAACGTTACATTGATTCCTATTAAAATATTATTGTTTTTAATGCTCTGCATTAATCTGTCAAGTTGTGCAAGCCTTTTGCACTGATTTCTTGTTTCTGTCAGTACCTTTCCAAGCCACTTTGTTGTTATTGTTGTTACTGTTGTCCTTCATTCTTGAAGACCATGATGCTATGACATGCAAGTGAGTTGGATTTAAGTGAGGGTGGGCTATTGAATAGTTTATGCAGTGATAGCTTGGAAAAATAAAACGAGCTAAATCTCAGCATCCATCTCTGTCTCTGTCGGTCTGTCTGTCTATCTGTTTCTCCCTCTCTGTGGTTAAATCTGGGATACTTTCTGGGGTCTTTTGGTCTTTTTACTGTACCAACTGTTTTGTATTGTTAAGCTTCTTTAAGAAATGGTGCTTTTATCCAGGCCTCATGTTTAAATAGGTTGAATGACATATCTTCTTGGCCTTTGTTCTGATGTGATAGAAATTTTGACCTTTGTTCACATAGGTTGATGATTTGATTATATACAGGCAGTTGATTCTGAAATGTCTGTTATGTTGGTAATCTGAGTCATCTGGCATGTTAAAATAAGTCATTTTCTTCCTTCCTTCCTTCCTTCCTTCCTTCCTTCCTTCCTTCCTTCCTTCCTTCCTTCCTTCCTTCCTTCCTTCCTTTCTTCCTTCCTTTTTTTCTCCCTCCTTCCCTTCCCCCCCTCTCTCTTTCCCTTCCTCCTTCCCTCCCTTCCTCCTCTCCTCCCTCCCTCTCTCCCCTCCTATTCCTCTCTCTTCCCCCTCCCCCTTTCTCTGTCTCTGTCTGTCTCTTTGTCTCTCTCTCTCTGTCTTTGTCTCTGTGTCTGTCTGTCTCCTTACTATGGTTCCACGTTCACCAAGTCCAGTGCCTCCTCATTCAGTTCTTGAAGAAAACATTCAAAATATACAATCATAAGGTTTGGGAATAATCTAGAAACTGTTAAACTCTTTAATTTACTGACCACGAACTATGCTTTTGATACTGCTTTTCCCCTCCAACCCACCTCCTAGGTTCCCAATTGTACCTTAGGGACAGCACAGGGAACACACAGCATATTTTAATTTGTTCAAAGACACTTGACATCTTTTGGGCATCTTTTTGGACATTCAGTGAGCTACACTCAACCTTTAAGAGGTTGTTCAGTTTCAAGAGCTCACATTAGATTGAACATTCTCAAATATTCAAGATATGTTTTTGTTTACTTGTACTTTTGGCTTTGCCTATAACTTCTTGAACTGTCTCCTTTGCAGTCTCATATCTTTACAAAGCTGTCTTTCCAAAGGTTGCTGTGATTTTAAAAAACAAAACAAAACACAAACAAACCAAATACCATGTGAAAATCAGGGTGGAACGGGAAATGAAGGGTGGTGTTGTCTAATCTGATTCCAATGGTTAAGAAGTTGTGCAGTGCCTAATAGGAGTAAATTCTCATCTCATCTCATGAGTAAATAATTTTCAATTTATGTGCATCATTTTTTAAATGACTATTACTTTAGGACCTAAATTAGGACCTATGCTTTGTTAGGACATACATTCTTATTTTTTTTAACCTAACTACCTAATAAATGAAATTTTTAAGTATTTCTTTTGGTATAGACATGTCATGAAAAAATTATTAAAACACTAAGGGCTATATGAATTGAGAAAATTTAGGGACAATTATATCTATAAGTCATATTTTCCCAATCTCACAAATAATTGAGAAATATAAAGTTTATAAAGTCTTGATATTTGTTGTTTGTTGGGTTTTTTTTTTTTTTAATGCACTTGTTCCTGTAAGAACATGTAGCTTTAAAGGTTCTTCTTAAAACAAATGTTTACCAAGCATACATTAAAATCATGTAAGGTTTTAAGATCTATGTGAATGTAGATTAATTACTTTGAGACATATGAAAGAAATATATTTATATATTCATATAAGATATTCATCATTGTTATGTAAAATACCCTGAATAAAGTATTTCTCTTATTTGGATTTTAAGCACAGGACCTCTTCAATAGAATCCATAGTCATTTGAAAGAGATTAGTCTGATTAACTATCTACATTGGAAAAACAAACTGAATGAGAAATGTACATTGTTTATATTTTGACATGCAGTTGGATGGACAATAGATTGAATAAATCCATCAGTATATATTTTTTGCATAAATCCTGCAGATGATAATGAGTCAACCCAGAATTGAATAGGAGGAAGAAAATGCATATGGGAAATTGTGAAGAATTTTTAATAATCTAAATTTAAGTGATATGATTATGTTGAAGTATTTTATTACCATTGATTTAGATATAAGAAGTATATGAAAAAACAGCAAGGGCATGTATGATTTGAAAAGAGGTGTATCAGTCACGTAGCAAGAGAGAGAAGTAATAGACAACCTAATTTCTGTACTATAAATTCACAAAATACTAAAAGAAGTATCTTTTAGTCCTTTTTGAGGAAGGACACCAATGTCACCAATCAACAAGCATTTATTTAATACTTATAATGTTCTAAACACTGCTTTGGGTATTGAGTTTACAAATACAAAAGAAATGTTGTGCTTTTGTACCCTCAAATAAGAAAACCCAATCTCTATCTTCAAGAAATTTTCATTCTGTTAAAGGAAACAACATATTAATAAATGCAAAGATTCTTTATAGAATGTTTAGTAAAGATGAAAAGTTATGGATAGGTTGTGCTCTGTATCTGGGGAAGGATCCCCATATTATGAGATCAGAGATGTATCCAAGTATCTCAGGAAGTGGTTATGGCTGAATGGAACAAAGAACCTTATATTTAACAATCACCTAGTTCAATTCCCTAAATTTAAATATGGTAAAAAATGAGACTCAGAATGAGAACACACAAGATGAAGATGGATCTAGAACTTGTTTTCCTGACTTCCCAGGCTAATGGATTTTTCATCATACCACGTGAGGTCAAGGGCAATTTTTTCTCTATGACAATTTATGCTCTGTATTGATTGGCATCCTAGCTAGGCTACAAGATCTAGTTTAGGATTCTATAAATTAAGATAAAGGTGAAAAGAATCAGAGAAATGGATTGCTCTTGATTAAAAAATTGGGAAATAAGACATAGGAGGGTAGGTTAAAGGGATTAGTATTCCTCTAGGAGAAATTAAGGGCAAGAAATAGGGGGTAATTTAATAACTTCTTTTAACATAAAGGAGTGATCAGATCAGATCTAGTTTCATAAGTTGGGGGGGGGGGAAGTAAGAGTTTATTGAGGATTGTGATAGATACTCTTTCCATATAGCTCTTTAAGAAGTAGTCAGTGCCCTGAGATAATACAGTCTTGCAGTACAAACTTAGCTAGCACTTTATATATTACTTTGAACAATTCACTTTCCCTGATTCTCAGTTTTCACATCTATACAATTTGACTAGATTGGCTTCTGAGGTCTACATCTCTAAATCTATAATTCTAATATTCAAATGTCACAATAAACAAATTATTCCCATGTCTAATACACATCTTATGAAGTCAAATGCACCTATTCCTTTCTTTTGCCCTTTTCTTAGCTATATGTCTAACCTTCTTATCTTACTTTGACTTTCCAAAGACACAATTCAAAATTCACTTAACAAATGAACAAGTACAATATAATTATAAATCATTCAAAAAAGCTAACATGCCTATCCTTTGGTTTCCTCAAGAATGTTTAGTTGTTTAAATTAAATTTGATTCATTTAAATTTTGTTTTATTTAAATTAAATTTGTTCTGTTTAAATTTTTTTGTGTGTGGATTAGGCAGTCGGGTAAGGCCTCAGAATAATATTTTAAATGCATAAAATAAATTCATAAGATTTCAAAAGAAACCAAACCGATTTGAAATGTAATAATGAAAATATATCTTTAAAAAAAACATAAGTTAACAGACTGAAGGTAAAAAATCCCTGGTAAGTAAGAAATATCCAATGGTCATGAGGTTTTCTACTTTTGTTGAATTAAGATTCTCTATTGAGAGGTTTCAATAAAATCAACATGGCTAAAAGACGAGGAGATGATTTCCCACATGCATAAAATCAATTTGCCTTGCTTTCTTGTGGTAAGTTGGCGAATTGACGAGCAATGAAAAGAGTTATAGTTGGTCCTATACATTTTCATAAGATGCCAACCAGATGGGAGATACCCACCCATAAAACCTTGATCTGTGGAAAAATAATTCTGTTGCTTTAGGAGCAGTTAAATAACAATGAGAAAGTTGATGACAATGATACTGAAAAACACCAGGTGTTAGCACAGCAGGGAAGGCATCTCACCAGTATCATGCATCTGAGAAGGGAGCAGGTGTGGCTATTTGTGCTAGGAGTACACTGTCATTTCAACTCACTCAAGAGCTGCATACAACTTGCATATGTAAGTAGAACATTCATTATAACTATTGCTGGTGTATTTGAGGTTGTTCTTTTTTAACTTTATGAATACAGAGTGATCCATTATGAAGAGAGGGTGCAAATCAGGTATGATTCTCACTATAGTGAAGTAGAATGTCCTGGAATGTCTTTTGACACTAGTTAAAAGTTTTTTCTTTAATTACTACCTATATGACCCTGGACAAATTAGTTAAAGGCCCATGGCCCCAATTTCCTGATCTATGAGGTTAAATTATGTGGCTTTTAAGTTACCTTTCATCTCTTAAGCTATTATCTTCTTATGTGTTGTGCCTTGTTATGTATTTATCTATAAAATGAGTGCTGTGTATTTTTCTACTTGTTTCATAATCTGGGACTGTATTATTGTCCTGTCTTGAGTCTTAAATATCATTAGCATCATTATCTCTAATGATTTTGTGTCTTTATGTCAAGCCAATGTTACATATCCAATTGTCATCTTGTAGGTCACTCTCAAGACATCTTTGACAGAACCTGAAAATATGATATCAAATAAGGTCTATATATACAACAAAAAGCAATGCCAAAACTAAGCAATATCTATCAGTGGAATAAGTTTTTCGTTTAAGCTATTAATGATGCTTACCTGAAATTTTTCTTCCCAAGAAGAACCACTGTATAAAATGACTTTGGAGTGAGTCTAGAATTGTAAAGGCTTAGAAAAAGCTAGGGATAAGCTTCCATTTTCTGAAGTTGGTTATCCATTTACCCTATGCCATGGAAAAATTAATCTGGGATTAGGAAATTGAATGTTGGAAGCACAAGCAATGAGTGAGTCCCTAGATAAGTAGAGAGAGGAAGAAAGTGCCAGTGGTTCCACCATTCCTAATTAACCAGTTGAAGGATCATGAATACTGCATACATTAACCCATAAAATATATACTCTATAAATGCCACAAAATGAAAATCAGGTAGGCTGCTTAGTAATCAAGAAGAATGCACAAACTAAAAATAAGAGTAATAAAAAAGTAAAACATTCAAGACAGACTGGGATCTTTGTATTGCTTAATCCAATAGTTGAGCTGGTTGGGTAGAAATGCATAGCTTCATTTATTGAAATCCCAGATAATCTGATAAGGATAAGCTTAGTTGCCAGCCACATGGTGCATTGGATAAAATATGGGATCTAGAGTTA